>NC_029778.3:73496223-73500953 GCF_000817695.3 Arachis duranensis | reverse complement strand
TGGTGACTATACTTTACTTTAATAGTAGAGACCAAAATTAATTAGTATATATGCATTTAAAATTTATGCCGGGCACAGGAGTTAACTTTCGTCTAAGATTAGTAAGTGTATCTCACATTCAATAATCAATAAGCCCCATGCTAACGAATAAGCTTAGGCTTATAGGGTGACAATGGGGCGGGTTTTTACTCTAATTTTGTTTTGTTGTATAATAATTTCTATAAAATCTATTTTGCTTTTATTTGTAAATAGTAAAATATTAAATTCTAATATGTTTTTAGGGGTATTCGTCCCGCTCTTATTTGTCTCTATAATTATTAAAATTTATATAACTATCATAACATACATAACATAAATTAAATAAAAATTAATTTAATAAGGTTTTATTTGTATTAATTTAAATATAATAACAAAAATTAATTTTGTAAGGTTTTATTTGTATTTTGTGGGGGGTTTTAAACCTTCACAAACTATTAATAAGTTTATTTTTGAAAAATTTCTTCACTAATGGTGATTAAGTGAAGAAAAATTATTGATGAAAATAATGCTGTAAAAAAAATAATTGTAGTACAAATATCTTTTAAAGGAAAAAAAACATCGAATAAAAAATGAAAAACGAGAACTTTAATGTTGATAATATTGGTATTGGTGATGATGACGGTAGAGGAGATAATGATGATGATAAAACAATAAAAATAATAGAAATAGAAGTGATAATAATGAGGATGAAGAAGGTAGTGGTAGTAGTGATAGTAATTGGTTATATTGTTGAAAAGAATTTTGTGAAAATTTAAAACCACCACAAAATTAATTTTTGTTATTATTTAACAATTCTTTTAATAGAGGAATCGTATTGTCCCCAAATAAAAATGTTGAGGATCGAAGTATCTATTTTTTTGACAAAAATCACTTTGTCTTTCATGAAAATGGATAAAGATCAGATTAAATAAATATAAATACAAACTATATACTTTTTATATATAAATTTTTATAAATACGAATATAAATTATTGCTAATTAAGTGCTGATTTAAAATAATAATATTTACTAAACATATTGCTCTTAAAGATTTTGGTATTTTAAGATATGTTTGACATTAATACTTTATGGAACAAAAATCATAAATTAATTATATCTGAAGTAAATTTTGAAACAATTCAATTTTCAATGTGATATTCTTTGGTAAGTTATTTAATTAATAAATTTCTTAATAAAATTTTAAATGAATTAGAATTCAGTTCATGATATGTTCGAAAATTGAGTCGATCATTTTTAATTTTGACGTGTTTTAATTCTAGCTTAATAAGAATATATTAACTTCTAAAAAATAATTATAGAAAGATTTAAATATAAAATTAAAGATAGCAGACACAAGGAATACACTATCAAAAATACGGTCATTAGCAACGGGAAGATACCTACAAATAAAAAAATAGTGGTAAATTTATATGATTGTGTTAACCGATTGCAATGTCTTATACTTCTATGACTAAATTTTGTGCAGCTTTTCAATGATTTTGTTTATTCGTGACTAACTTGAGATGAGTTCTCTCAGTTACCACAGATTCATTGATTATCGTGGCAAAATTAAATAATTTTCATCTTCCGTACTTAATTTAGTATTTTTTTCTATCTCTCTTAAAATATTTTTATACACTTTATATTTTTTTTTAATTTAAACCTTAACCTAAGATAAATTTGATTTATCAGGGTGCAAGCTTTTTTAATTTTTCAATTGTTAGTTTTTTCTCTCTCTTTTTGAGTGGTGCTATTGACAAATTAATAAAAAATGTTAATGATTTGATTTTAAATATTGTTAATGATGTACAATTTTCTCACTTCATATGATTCTTAAACTCTGCCATATCTTTGAATTATGTGTTTTTTTTATCTAGTACTAGCTATGCGTTGATTTGATTAATTTTTTTATTTAACAGTAATTTTTTTAACGTGATTGTGTTATTTATTACTTGTATAAAAATCAGATTGTAATGTAACTAAAGAGATTAAATTATATATATACAATTTTACTATTTAAATTTTTTAGTTGTTATATTTTTTTGTCTGTGTTCTTGTTGATCAAATATAGTTTTAGTGCCCAATTTTATAGTATGCATAAATTTAGAGACTTTGATAATGGAATAAAATGATTCAATTAAAAATAAATGTTAAAATTATAAAAAGAGTACATATTTATATTTGATAAAATATCTCTAACTAATTTTAGAAAATAAAAAATACTAACTATAATTGATTGGAATAATAACTAATTTAATTACTCATTATTAATTACTCACTGTTAATTTATGGCAACATTAATGAACAGAATCCTAATTTTTAAAATTTAGAATATTAGTTTCACACCTATATCTTATTAATTTAATAAAAAAATAAATTAAAATTAATTTTATAGAAGTTCATTTTTTAACTATGTACACAATTTTTATTCTTTTACAATCCAAAGGTATCAAATTATTAAGCTTTAAGTTTATCTATTTTAATTTTTACTGATGCCATTTTTTTTTAAAATTCAACGAGTCCAAATTTTAATTAGTATGTGAAAATTTTGAAATATAATTTAACGTTATAAATTTTACAATTTGATATTTTTTATTAAAATTAAATTTTATTCTAAATTAAAGAGTTATAGTTAATTCACTAAACAAAATTCAAATTAACATCTATAATGAGATGAATGAAATTTTTAGTGGCAATGTTAAGCACAATTTTTATCTAGTGGCCCACTCACCAGTTCTCACTATTCCCCAAATTCCTATTTGTCAGCTGAGTTTGATAATAAGCAGCCAATCCCTTTCACTAATAACCTTCTCTCAGTTTCTCCAAATCGTAATTTCTTAGCTCCTCCGCTAGTTAACCTTGAGAGTAAATCTGTTTCATTCAATCCGTTCCTGTTTAGGCTTTAAGTGGACATTTTTGTGAAAGAACATGAGACCACGATTTGCAGTTCGAGTACGGTCAGTCCAAGTCACCGAAAAAGCAAGCAAAATCGACGGAATCTGATTCTACCCGCAAATTCGAATCACGAAGAAGACTTAAAAAGAACCCTAAGTTGCTCCATTGCACCTCCCTCACCGTCATTCTCTCCAGAGGTAGTGCTCTGAATTTTTTCTCTCTGAATTTTGCCTTTCTAAAATACTATAATACGAATCTCGCATCGATTTAAGTTTTCTCTTCTTATCTTGTTGTTGGTGCACATAAGTGTGTTGTTTGAGACATGACCAAAAGATGAATTTGAACAATTCTTTTGAAAGTATGCTTAATAACTATTTTTCCCAATATTTCTTGTGTGTATCAACTATCAATACATTAGTTTAATTTTCAATCTCTATCTTTCTTAACAAATTTTATTGGAGCACACAAGGTAACTGTAGTATCAACTAGGTGTATAATTCAGTGGCTGAAGTGATGTATTTTTTTTTGCTATTTACCTGAAAATATTTTTGTATGTGAATCGTCGGTGTAACAAGAAATGTATATCATTTTAGTAAAGTTTGATATTTATTTAGTAATAGTTTTATTTGGATTTTTTTAACATTAAATCCATTTAATTTAGAATATTTGTTTTTCAATATTAAGTATTTGTTAATTTTATATTTTTATACTATGGATAATACGTATAGGAATGTGATTATTTTTTTTAATATTATATGATGTAATTTTATATTAAGGAACATTTTTATTATAATTTTTTTTAATTTAACTTTTATCGTTAGCCACGGAAAAAAGTGTGGCAAAAAAGTCCGGCCTGGTCAATTTTGTTACGGGTAAAGTGTGGCAGAAAAATTATTTCGTTATGCATTCTTTTATTTTGCTACGGAAAAGAGTGTGGCTAAACGTGCTAAAGTTGTGGCTAACAAAATGTCTCCACGGGTATTAAAATCGTGGCTATTGGAGTAAAAAGTGTGGCTAACTAAAAACGTGTCGCCCTCGTTAGCCACGGATGTTCATTTGTTGCGAAAACATAATTGCCACAATTTTATTGGAGTTTAGCCACAGATTTTTCCGTGACTAAACCCCCTTATTTTTGGTAGTGATAATAAATATATACATGTAAATAAAAATAAGGATAAAATAATAAGGATAAAGTATATTTTTGTCCCTAAAATTTGACAAAAATTTTAAAAATATCTCTAAGTTTTATTTTATTTCAATTTTGACTCATAAATTTTCGATTTGTATCAAATATACCCTAAAAATTAGCCATCAGGAATATATTTGATGCAAATAAAAAATTTTTGGAACAAAATTAAAACAAAATAAAATTTAGAAATATTTTTAAAATTTTTATCAAACTTCAGAGACAAAAAAATATACTTTATCCTAAAAATAATTAATCTTAGTCTTAGCTAAAATATTAAACTAATATTTTTATTATTTAAACATTAAGTTCTTAGTTTATATTATTTTCAAATTATATACTACTCTTAAATAGACAAGAATTATTATACCAATTCATGTGAAATTCTATAATATATAATACAATAACAAACAAATTTTATAACACACTACACAGTACAAACTAAAAAGCATACGCATATATGTTAATATATAATTAAACTAATATTACTAATAATAACTAAAAACATTTTAAAAATCCGCCTTAGGTCCTCTCTTAATTCCACCTCTGACAACAAATTATAGTATAATACAATGATAATAATATAATAAAAACTAATTTCATTATTTATCTTTATATATATTAAAATATT
>NC_029778.3:73483147-73495976 GCF_000817695.3 Arachis duranensis | reverse complement strand
TAAAAGATAATATTAATAAAAATTATTAGATAAAAAAAATAATAGAAAAAATAAATCTAAAAGTTTATAAAAATTATTATTTAAAAAAACCTAATGTAACAATAGAAATATAGAATAATAGATGAAAAATAGATTAGATGGGATACATTTCATACCAGACTACCAGTTCACCTCAATCACAACTATAAGATACAAAGAAGTGCAGAACACAACAAAAACACTTTTCTCAGCTGGACCTACCAATCATTATTTACACTTCAATGTATTTTAATTTTCTATTCGAATTAATGCTCCAAATGGTCCCTAAAATTCCCAACTCGCATCAATTAAGTCTCCGACCATGTAAAATGACCAAATGGATCCACCACTCTCAGAAACGTGAATCCACATTAGTGCAAAAGTCATTCGCAGCGTTTAACTCAAATTAGTGTCTAAATTTTGTTTAAAAGCCTCAAATTAGTCCATTCTCAATTATAAAACCCTAACTCCCAAATCTTCATCTTCATCATTTGTTCTAATATGTTCTTCGTCTCCTCTTCTCTGCTGTTTGTTGTTTCTTCTCTGAAGCTCTCTTATTTGCTCTTCTGTGTGAGAAATGATTAACACTCTCCTTCACTAGGCTGAAACCATACTTTACTGTGCCATCATGGTTTTTCCCTTACCAATGCTTGATGAAGAACGTGTTGCTACAAGCTACAATGCAATCAAACAAAACTTAATAAGATCCAATCTTGAGAACACATGTTTGTAGGAGAAAAGAATTTCCTTTGTTTGCTCAAAAGATCTACTCTGCAATAATTTCAACTTCAAAAACTTAATTTGAAAATAAAAATTTAAATGTTATAGACAAGATCACTTCTAAATCTTAAAATAATAGAGTAAATATCAACACAAAATATGATAATTAGTTGTTCAAAAAATATTTTCAGACGAAAAAAGTAATGTATTTCATTAACAATCTGCTGTTACGAATTCTTTCAGGGTTCTGTGAGCCATTTGGTCTATTGAGTGGTCATGGATGTTCCAAAAACAAAAACAAAAGAAATGGGTTTAAAGAACATATGTTTGAGTGATTATTATTGAAAAACACTTACAAGTTCCAAAGCATGAAGATTCAGACAAAACAAGTATTTCATAACATATGAAAAATTGATTAAGTCACTATTAAGTAAATTAAGTCACTATTGATGCCTCAGGCAGATGTTTAGTGTATAATGGTGTGTTTTAAGTTTTAACATCACAAGACTCAATATATAGGTAAAGGCAGAGGAAGTAGGAACTACCCAGGATGACAGCAACAAAGACAGATTTCTCGACAAAGCTGTGCCAAATCGTTGCGAACTCTTCGATCATAACAAGTAATGAAGCATCCTGATAGGCCTAGAGATACAAAAAACAAGAGGGCTCCTACATTCAAAAGGACCAAAAGGAAATAAATGACCAAACCAGCACGTAATGAGAACTAATAAATCAGCATTATTTTTATATAGGGTAAAAAAACATAAAGCCATCATCCCCAAAATAAACAAGAACATTAATTCTTGGTATAAGCATTTGGATAACTACTGCACAACTTCATAATTATTTACCAAATATGTAGTAAAAGCTTGGCTCACTATCAAAACCCCAAACAAGCCGAAGTCAGTACTGCTAGTGCTGGTAACCATCTATTAGATAAACCCTTCCTGCAAGAATTGACCATTAAACTGAAGAATTTGTAAAAAAAAAAAAAATACAAATACGGAGATAACTATCTTTATAAAGGGGTTAACTAGAATATGAAAAATTGATTAAGTCACTATTAAATAAGTAAAACTATTACCTTGGTTGGTTTTGCCTTTATTTGTGTTTGCTTCTTGCTTTGCGATTCTTTGTTACTGTGCACGGGCAGCTCGTCCTGCTGCAAAATTCTCAAATTGCGCTTGCCTGCAACTTCGATCAATACATAAAGTTACCCCGAAGTTTGTCTTAGTATTGTCAACTAATAAAAAGCCACAATAACAGAATTCAAATTCCCTTCTTCTTTTTTAGGCTTCATTTTACCAATTACTCCCTTTATTCCTCTTTCCTTTTTCTGCCACCATAATATTTTGGAACATCATTGGAGCAATTTATCTCAATATAAATTATATCCAAGCATTCAAAATTGTACCAAAAAGAGTGAGAGTAAGAGATAACAAAAACCTAAACACTCACCTTTCACCTTCTGCACTGTGTGAATACGGTGATGCTTCATGCAAAAATTGCTTCACTGAACACATGCACGGAGGTGCCAGGGAGGAACACTTGCGAAGCTAAAGCAACTGCGAGCTGAGGAAGATGAAGAGATGACACACAAGAGAAGAAAGTGATTTTTGGTAGGAAACAAACGTTTTTGGGTAAGCAAACGGCATCGTTTGGCTTGTTCCTTTAAATGGTGTCGTTTTCCAAATTGCCAGCTTTGCACTTAACAGCACACGTAAGCGACGTTAAGTGGATTTACCTTTCTAAAAGTGAGGGATCTATTTGATATTTTAAAAAGCCAGAGACATAATTGATGCGAATTAAGAATTTCAGCGACTATTTGACGCATTACCTCTTTTCTATTTAATGGATCTAATGTTAGTAAGAAAAAATAATTAGAATCTTTGACAAACATTATAGGTGTGTCGGTTGGAAATTGTGTCCAAATCAAGCTTCGAACTTTTCATAGTTTCAAAGTTTTGTGTGATCTTCTGTCTGTGAACAACAGCAACAATGCAAGCATTACTTGCATGCTTTCCACATCCACATGGAAACCCACTTCTCAAATTCAATTCACAATCACAAAGACGAAATTCTCTGCCCACTTTGTTTTCCACTTCCAAGTTCTTCCCACCCCAACCTCAAATTTTTCTTTACCCTTCCAGTTTTGTTCTTAACACACCAAAATCACCCACAATTCGAGCCCCAAAACATGGTCAAGTTCGTTGTGGCATTTCGTCGAACGGGAACAGTTCAAACGAGAAAAAAGGTGTTAAGGAGTGGTTTGAGGTATGTGGTGAGGCACTTTCAAATGCGTTTCCTTTGTGGGTGACTCTTGGGTGTGTGTTGGGGTTGGTGAGACCCAATTGCTTCAGTTGGGTCACTCCAAGATTGAACATTGTGGGACTCACCATAATTATGGTTGGTATGGGTATGACACTCACACTTGATGATCTTCGTGGTGCTCTTTCTATGAACAAAGAAGTACTGTCTGGTTTTGTGCTTCAATACTCGGTTAGTGTCTTACGCTCTCAGCCTTTTACAAATATGAAAAAAAAAAAAAATTCATTTCTTAGCTATTCTAAAAACAAAAATGTTATATGTACACAGAATATTAGTTGCCATTCACCAGGTCTGCCAATAAATATTATTTAACGTAATTTTTGTTCTATATTTTGTATTTCACATGTATTTATATAAGTGATTTATTTAATAACTAACTTTTAGTCTATGTATAGTTGTTCTAAAAAAGAGGACAAATTAGTCCTCTTACATAAAGTCTATAATAAATATGAGAAAAAACAACTAAGTATACAGAAAATCAATTACGGAATCAGTTATTTATATAAAATACATGTTAAAATATAAAATATACATTTATTTTAAGTTAAATAACTCATGTATTTATACATATTGCACATGACATTTTTTAAGAAAAAAATTTATATGTTTTTTATATTTTTATTTGATAATAGTTGTTGGCAAATTTCTGTGAGAGGCAGTTTGCCCCTTTCAAATCAAATAATAATTTTCTCTTTTATGTCAGGAGGATGGTTTAGATCAATTCATCATTTTTTCTTAGGATGTTATTGAAAATAATAAATTTTTTGTTGGACTATTTAATTAACTGTGAGGACATTTTAACTTTTTTATTTTCAATGTAACCCCAATTTATTCTATACACAATGAAGCCTTTGACTTGTCCTTTAAGTTAATCCCAATTGAAAAAACTTGTTGCCCTTGGGCATAGAATACAAATGCTTTGGTTAGTGGTGTCTGATATAATGGTGGAAATATTAGGATTTGGGTTGTGAAATTTGGATAAACCATAAACATTATGTTCTTGAATAATATTTACTTGCATCCTAAATCAATTCATATTTATGAGGGTATCCTTGTTTATGTGAATTGTTTTCAACTTTCAGGTGATGCCATTATCGGGATTCTTTGTAAGCAAACTCTTAAACCTTCCATCACATTATGCAGCAGGTTTAATATTAGTTGCCTGCTGTCCTGGTGGTAAGAATTTCAACCTAGTGTTCTATGATTTCTTTCAACACTTCATCTATTTTAATCACTCCTTCGTTGGTTGCAGGCACGGCGAGTAACCTTGTTACTTATCTTGCACGGTACTTGGATTCTCAGAACTGTTATTTCCAAATAATACTCTTATTAAATGGATTTGTGGAGATTTGTAATCTGATGGCCTGTTTGTTTTGATAGTGGAAATGTTGCACTTTCGGTGATAATGACGGCTGCAAGCACTCTAACAGCTGTGGTTAGTATTTTGTAAATTTTTTAATGCTATCTTATTCTTGGTTTTTCTGTTTTAATAATCTGATCTTGATGAGTAAAAAAGCAATACATTTTCCCATGGGAAAGCATTGCAGTCAATTACAAATGGTGCCACGTATTTCTCAATTTCAATATCATATTGTTTGATTTTAAAAAAAATCTGGGTTTAACTGCAAATGGCTGGCTAACACAAGTAAATATGCGAGGGTCAGGCAAAATGTGCTATTACAGTAAATTTGATAGATGAATTTAATTTGCACAATCAAATATGGAGGTTTTTTCATGAAGATTTTAAGCTAATCCTTAGAATATCAGATTTGTTGATGAACTAAGATTGCTTTCGCAGCAAGAAAGCATGAAACTGAAGAGTAGCAGAGCTTCGAAAGGGAGAAGAAAAGAGTATTCGAAAAGATTATATGAATAGAAAAAAACTAGTTTTACACTCTCTATCTATTACATTATATAATTGCAGCCCCTTAGCCACTGACCACTAGCAAAACAGAATATCTCTAACTTGTCACTTTTGACTAATTTTTTTCCCTTTAAGTCCATAACCTATACATAGACCACTGTTAATGTTGAGTTTCCTAATGTATAGACCTTTGATCAAAGTGATATATAAAAAGGAGCAAAGAAAGTATTATATGAAACTAATTTGTAATATGAAAAAAACTATAATTAGATTGGTGTAGGATGATTAAATTGAATGAAATATCAAGAATGGACAATTATGTTTGTGTTACACTTTATCAAACTTCTCAAGAACTGCCATTAATCAATTATATGGAAATAAATAAGTTGTTATAATAATGATTTTGCTAAAACTTTCACACACAAACTGATTGAAAAGTGAAAATAAACATTATTGCAGGTCATGACTCCTTTATTGACAGCTAAACTTGCTGGCAAGTATGTAGCTGTGGATGGATCTGGTTTATTGATTTCAACATTGCAAGTAAGCTTTCTTCTTAACCACCATCTCTATTTCTAATTTCGTTTTATGTTTTCTTTGACATCCCTACCGTTCACTCTGAACAGGTTGTGCTGCTTCCTGTATTGGCCGGCGCATTGCTGAACCAATATTTCCAACCTCTTGTTAAATTAGTCTCTCGGCTGATGCCGCCAATGGCAGTAGCAACTGTGGCAATCTTATGTGGAAATGCAATCGCGCAAAGTTCTTCAGCAATCCTTATGTCTGGTGGACAAGTAATTTTAGCATCCTCCCTTCTTCACGCTTCCGGATTTTTCTTCGGATATATACTTGCAAGAATGCTTGGGCTAGATGTCACAACATCGCGAACCATATCTATTGAGGTTGGCATGCAGGTAAGTTGTTGCCATTTAATAAGTGAAGCTCTTGTTTTTAATTATTGGCTCAAATTCCACATCAATTTACCAGCTTCAACTCCATATTGCAGAACTCTGTTCTTGGAATTGTTCTGGCTACTCAGCACTTTGGGGATCCCTTAACTGTGGTACCCTGCGCCATTTCGAGTGTGTGTCACAATATCTTTGGTAGCATTCTTGCCGGAGTTTGGCGACACTCTGCGCCCGCCGAGAAAAAGGATTGAAACTTGTAGAAAGTCCTTTGCATGTAATTATGATTGTCAAATGGTTTAGTTTGTTAATGTTTCAACCCAAGCAACAATGTACAACCTTAAATCTTCTTCAATGACTCATGAATCAAAATAAATTTGGCATTTATGTATCGTAAAGTATTATAGAGCCATATGCAATTTTTCTTTCTTCATTACTCTATAGTACTGGTCATCTCCAAAGCATTACTTATCCTATAAATTTATTGACTAAAACATAACAGCATAGATATCTACATTACTGCAATGTGAAACATTGCTTAGGGTGCATCGTTAGAACTAGTAGGAAATTTGTGTTTAAGGTTGATAATCTTAGGTAGATGAACTTGAATGCAATAGTAAATTATGTTGATCTACCCCTCATGGCCTCATCATAATGCGTGGTTGTGAAGTCTGACTTCTAGAAGTTTGGTCAAACATTTTTAGAATAGGTAGATATATCATTTTTTAGCTTGTTTTTCATTAATAAACCATTCTTTAGGGTTATGATGTTAAGTGTGCATAGCCCTTAAGCACTTAAGTAGCCCTTATATATGCAGTTGAAGACTTGAAGCACATCTTGATGGTAATTCTTACCCTTCATGTCATAAACTAAAGTATTTCCTTTTTTTGACCAACTAACTGTAGATTGGCCTGTTACTTTAAAGTCAACGAAGTTTAAGGTTTTTAGTTAGAGAGAAAGAGAAAGTATAAGTAACCAACTGTGTATGGAGTCAATTTGGACCAATTTTTTAAATTTCAAAACATGCGCCTTCAGTATTTACGATGCACATATTCGTCATCTTCTTCCTTCTCCTCTTCTTCTTTTTCATTTTCTTCTTCTTCTTTTACACCAAATCCGTGTTGTGGCGTCCATCACCCATGCGGTAGTCGCCACACACGGCATTCTTGATTTTGGAGGATAATTTTTTATGTTTCTTTCTCCTAAATGTTGTATGTGTTTTTTTTATATGTTTTAGATGTTTCTTTTTGTCATGTTTTGGATAGTTCTTTTTAGGTTTTGGATAATTTTTTTTTTTTACAGTTTTTTATATTTTTTTCTTAATTTTTGGTTGTGTCGATTTGTTAGGTTTTGAATTTTTTAAAATGATTTTGGATATTTATTTTTTATTAGATTTTGGACGTTTCTTTTTGTTACGTTTCGGATCTTTATTTTTATTAGGTTTTAGATATATTTTTTTTTAAATTTTAGATGCTTCTTTTCATTCGATTTTGGATGTTTCTCATGATAATTTGAATTTGCATTCTCTCCAAAAAGAAAATTGAAAAAAAAGTCCCAATTCTTTTTTTTTATGGATTTTATTTTTTTATTAGTTGACTGTAATTGACTGCACCCCTAGTTAGTTATCTAACAAAGTTATTAATAAAAACAGTAAATATACATTTAGTGTAAACCCCGAGTAATTAGTAAATAATTAACTAATAAGTTAATTATTATTTAAAGAAATTAAAAAATTAATTTTTATAGTTTTATGAAGTAGAAATAATTAAAATATAGATTTTAACACTAATTTTAAAGATTTTGGCCCAAAATTGGGTCGAACGGGTCAGACTGGTTAGACCAGACTCAAACCGGGCCCAAGGCCCAACCCATTCACTTTCTTATAAGTGGCTTCAGCATCTTCTCCCTCAACAAAAAGGGAATTAATGTTCTTGAACAAGGAAGAGAGAAAATCGACGTCAAAACCCCAACCTTCACCACCGGAATTTAATTGCCCGTAACTTTCAATCCAGAGCTCCGATTGACGAGCATCAGCGGCCACGCGTTTGTCTTGAAATTCTCTACAAAATCTACGAAACAATTTGGTAAAGGAATCACGTTTTTTCACCCAATTCTCCCCTTTTCAGTTTGTGATTTAGGTTTTGGTAATTGAGAGATTTTATAACTTTGATGGTTTAGGGGTACTCTAGCGGTGGATAATCAACGGATTTTGTCTATTTGACTCGTGAGTAATGGTAAGAAAATCCTAACCCTTGTAAATTGGTGATTTAGTAAGCTAAATGTTGATTATTGTGATATTGTATGAATTAGATAGTGTATCTTGTTGAATTGGAGTTAAATTGGTGGATATTGGAAGCTTGGAATTGAATCCTGGGAGCTAAAATTCAATTAGTGAAAACATAGGTTAGATGACCATAGGATAGGTTGAAAATGTCGGAATATGTTATTGCAAGTAACCTTGACAGAAATGTGGAATTATATTGTGAATGAGTTGATAAATGATGATTTTGTCGAGTGTGTTAATTAATGTTGTGTGTGTGTGTGTGATGAATGATGATTTTGTTGGGTTGGTTGTAGGAATTGTGTTAATTAATGTTGTTGATGGGAGTTTATGAATGATTATTGATGCCGAAATTTTTATAAAAATTGGAGATTTGGTTTGAAGTATTATTTAGACAAGTATGGATAAAAGAATTATATTATTTGACTTAGATTTAGAAAAAAAAGAAATGCATTATGTTTTGGAACTTGATTTATTAAGAAAAGTATTATGTTTTTAGTTTTATTTAGTTAAGAAGAGAATTATGTTTTAAGTGTGAATTATTGAGAACAGAATAGGAGGTGTGATGATGATAATTGTTAAATGAATTGAATGATGATGAGGATGAATTTGATATGGAAATGTTTTGTGAGGATCGTAGTTATTTACCGCCCATGTGTATGCTGTTTTCCAATTGAAAACGTATGTGGGGATTGAAGTGGTTTACCGCTCGCAGATGGTGGGGATCCAGATGATTTACAGCTCACCAGGTGAGGATCGTGGTACTGTACCACTCACCAGTTTTTAAGAGGACGATGTCCGGGTTAGCTACCGGACATGTCAGGTTGGCTTTATAACCGACAGAGGAGACTCATCAGTCATAAGACAGACATACGTCATATGCATATGTGTGTTTTGTTTGATTGTGCATTAATTGGACTTGCCTATGTGATTATTATGCTTACCTGCTATATTTGCTACCTACTGTATTTGTATCTTACTTGTGTTTATTTTGTCTGTATTGCTTGTCTGTGCACCAGAATTTTGGAGGATTAGAGGAAGGCGAAAATTAGGACTTAAGTTATAAAGGAATTAGAAATAAGAACCTTAGATAACTTACCTTGTTTATGGTTTTTCATTTATGAATTTTAAGATTTAAATCTGAGTGTCGGAGTTCTAGGATCGTCTCTGGCTTTCCCTAGACCTTATACATTATGTATGTGGTCACCATTACCATGTTAAGAACCTCCGGTTCTCATTCTATATCTATGTTGTTGTTTTCAAATGTAGGTTGAAATGTGCCTCGGTGAGCATCTGGAGGTTTTTCTGGCAATTGAAGTTGAGAAGTTACATTTTAGGGTTGTCTGTTATATATTTTCTGTTCATAAATTCTCATATATATATGATATTTAATCCTCTTAGAGGCTTTTTGGAGAACTAGGTATTTTCTTTATGGATGTTGGGTTATCTTGGGATATATACTTATGCTTATATATGTATCTATTCTCCGGCCAGCCTTAGCTTCGCAGGTTGCATCTGGAGCTTGATATTATGTATTTTAGTACTCAACTCTTTGTATATACTCATGTCTTACCCTTATCTTTTCTCCGGTTTTACGTTTACGACTGTAATGCGCTTTTCTTTTCGCGATTTTTGCTTAAACCTTTCTTCAAGGTTCCTAGTTATAAATTTCTTCAACTATATCTACATATGTATTTTATGCTTAGAGGTCGTAATAACTAACCACCTCTGTTTTACAACTTAAGCGTAAAACTCTATTTGGTAGGGTGTTACATTGTGGTATTAGAGCAGTTCATTCCTGTAAAGCTTGAGGGACAGACTGTCTATACTTCTGGGCATACTCTGGGTGTGTGTACATGCTATTTAGGAGATCTGCTAGACATATATAGCATAAATATTCATGAGCATACTTTTGGAGATTCAAAACACTAGACTTGAGATATTGAAAGTGATCACCTTAATATCAATTATTTGGTGTGGACAAGAGCCAAAAGACATCTCGTGGACGTGAGTGAGTTGATACGGTTGACGATAAGGCTGCTGTTGTACAGACTATTGTTGACAGGTTGAGACAACAAGCGAGAAATGCTTATAGAGGCAGTAATGGACCTGGTGGTGAAGAAAACCAAGGAATTAGAACTTGTACAACTAGAGTAAAAGACAATGGCGTTAGTTAGAGAGGTAAAAAGATTCAAGGAGATGTTCGGTGAAAGCAAATGAAGGATTAAGCTCTTAGTGATTTATAATTTAAGTGGCGTTGTAGAAACGTAGTGATTTGGTGGCTCTAGAGTTGTAGTGACGTGAGAAAGGAATCTTGGAATAGGAGAATCTTTCGAGGATTGACGTAGGATCAATGAATGGAAAGTGTGTGTGTGTGTGTGATTTAGGTTATAGCGGGTTGAATCAGACTAAAAGATTGAGGAATTATTTAGTGTTTGAGATAGTGAGAAGCATTTGAGATTGATTTGATTTAGATGAAAACCTTAAAGGGTAAGAGAGAGTGTAGTTACTAAGAAAGATCTAGACGAAGCTAAGAGTGAAACAAATGGGTATGACTTAGGCTTGAATTTGGTTAAGTTTATGATCTTGTACATGAGAATAGAGAATGTGAATTAGTGTTTGGATTGATGTTGGAGAATGGCAGAATGAATGATGTGAGGTTGGTTGGATTTGAGGAAGCATATACGAAGATTCGAGAGCAAATTTTTTAGGGCGAAAATTTTTGTTAGGGGGTAGGATGTAAGCCCCGAGTAATTAGTAAATAATTAACCAATAAATTACTTATTATTTAAAAAAATTAGAAAATTAAATCAAGGAAGCTTGGCGCTCCCAGGAAGAGCGCTACGTTCTTCACCCAAGAGCGCCTGCGATAACGGAGTGGAAAAATTTGGCTGACGACGCGTACGCGTGGGCGACACATACGCGTCGGAATGACATTTTTGAAGGAGCATGCGAATGCGTGGATGAAGCGGCAGCGTGAAAGTTGCATTTCTAAAGGGACACGTGTACGCGTGGGTGATGCGTACGCGTGGAAGAGCGCTCTTGACGCGAACACTACGCTCTCCTTAAGAGCGCTGAAGGCAACGTGTATGCGTGGGTGACGCGTATGCATGGAAGCGCCAAAATGCTGAACGACGCGCACAAATAGGATAATATTGATAGTAGGATAATATTGAATCACTTTTATAAACTTTAAGGATACAAATAGGACGATTTAAACGTTAGGGACACAAATAAGATTTACCCTAAACGTTGAGGACAAAAACAATACTTTACTCTATTATATACTATGGAAGTTCTAGTTGCCATTGTATCATGATAGTGATAGATATTATCTTGTACAATGGATTATTATTGCATTGCAGGTTGATATTTGGGGCTTGAAACTATGGTTCATGCCTTTGAAATGGACTGGCATGAATGCCATGTTTGTGTACGTTATGGCAGCTGAGGGCATCTTTGCAGGATTCATCAATGGATGGTATTATGATCATCCTCATAATACACTGGTATTGTTCTTTCTTGTTTGAATTCAATTATCAATAAGAGAAAGTCTAGAAGGCCAATAATTTTATTAAAATTTAGCTAGTACTTAATCATTAAAAATAAAATAAATAATTCTATACCATTGAATATAATCTCTTACCATTAAATATTTATGATGGTTGATTGATGATTATATATCACAATTTTTGCTGTTTCCCTAACACTCTTCTATGAATAGATACTATGTTATGTGGCATAGCACTCCTCTATGAATAGATACTATGTTATGTGGCACTATGTCTCTGTGTTTGATTGATTTTTGTGCAGACAGGTATATTGGATCCCAAAGCATGCGTTCATCAAGGTGTGGCATTCAACCAAAGTTGGGATTCTACTTTATGTAATATTTGCTGAGATCCTACTCTGGGCCGTCCTCGCAGGCATATTGCACCTATTCGGCATATATTGGAAACTTTAATTAATTTGAATTGTAATTAGAGTAATAACCATCTCTTGTGACTTTATATATCATCTTGTTTGTTGATTAAGTTCAATGTTGGAATCCTTTAGTATAAAAAAAAAAAAATCAATGTTATTCCTAAAAAGGAACCAACTATTTATAGCTAATATCAACTGATTTTTTCGCATTCATTTTTTGACCTATATTATTAGAACATCTAAAATCATATTAAAAAAAAAAACAAAATCTCAATAAGAAAATACATTTCAAAGTAAAATAAAAAATTCAAAGCAGATGATGATTTTATTGGAAGTCATCAAAGAGATGAATGAAGTGTTTGAAAATTGAAGTCAAACTTTAATAAATGTTAGGAGAAAACATTCATTTTAATAGAAGGGTAACTACCCAAATTAGTCCTAAAAGATTTTAAAAACGAATATTTTAGTTCTCAAGAAAAATTAATACACAGATCAATTCCCAAGGTTTTACTCTAGCAGACAAATCAGTTTTCAGTTTATTTTTCGGCAGAGTAATTACCCATATCAGTGCCCAAAAATTTTAAAAAACGGACATTTTAGTTACCAAAAAAATTAATGTACAAATCAATTCCTGATGTTTCTCTTCGTTAAATATAACAGTACTCCGTTCAAAAATAAAAATAAAATAAAAAATTATTATTATTAATTGTACAATAATATTGTACTATAATTTTTTGGACAAAAATAATGATAATTTATTCATTAGATTCTTTTATATATATATATATA
>NC_029778.3:73476654-73482918 GCF_000817695.3 Arachis duranensis | reverse complement strand
TATTATTATTATTATTGAGTCACTATGTGTATATATATATATTAGAAATACATATATAAGAATCTAATGAATAAATTTATTATTATTTTTGTCCAAAAAATACAAAAAAATTATAGTATAATATTATTATGTAATTAATAATAATAATTATTATTATTTTATTTTATTTTATTTTATTTTTAGACGGAGGACTGTTTTGTCTAACGGAGAGAAATGTTGGGAATTGATTTGTACATTAATTTTTTTGGGACTAAAATTTCCGTTTTTAAAACCTTTGGGGACTAATCTGGGTAATTACTCTGTCGGAAAATAAACTGGAGACTGATTTATCTGCCGGAGTAAAACCTAGGAGATTAATCTGTGTATTAAGTTTTCTTAAGGACTAAAATGTCCGCTTTTAAAATCTTTGGGGACTGGTCTGGGTAATTACTCTTAAAAGAAAAAAGAACAAAATTAATTAAAGAGTATATATCCATTTTGGTCCTCAAAGAATTTCAAACCAGACACTTTAGTCCCCAACTAAAATTAATTACTCGATTGGTCCCTAACAATTAACTCCGTCAGTCATTTAGGTCCTCTACTCCGTCAACTCTAACGGAGGACAAAATAGTCCCTAACAACTCTAACAGGGGACAAAATAGTGCCTAATCTCCTCTGTTCGAAAATGACACTTTCTCTCCCAATTTCCATCATATCTCGTATAACATTAACAGTCTAACAATGTAACTTCAAGCTACACAATGCACACTTTACAACTTCAATGTTCACAAGAAAAAAAATCCTCAACTTATTCTCAACCAATTCATACTCAGAAAACTAATGACTATGTCTCTCAACTACTTGTCGTCTTCGATGGATCCTATGAATCTAGACAGCAAGTCTGATTTATCAAGATCCGTCGTCGTCGTTGCCATCTCCCTCCACCTCTGCCCTATCATCTCCATGACCACATTTTCCACCACTCCGATCACTTTCTTCAGCTTCTTCTTCGAACCAATGTTCAGTAATCGCTTCAGTTTCCATATGAGTGGCAACGACGACATTACTCGTTGTACTGATAATTTGGATGCGAGGTCGAAACTGTCTACCAACTTGGACTCCGGAAAAAAAGGAATGAAGCACTCAGTGTCTATTTTAAATGAGAATTTGCATATGATGTCGAAGGATAATCTTCTCATGATGTCCTAATGTCCAAAAATCTATATTACTTGCCGAAGAGTGGAGAAAGGCGTGCCCTTGGGGTAGTTGTGGAACTTGGTCTTGAGGAAGTCGTGGATGTTGTTGGGGTTGGAGGTGATGTTACTGAGGACGTGGAAGTGGATGCTTTTGGTGGGTGAAGTGCAGAGGAGGTGGATGTACCAGTTACAGAGATTTAGGAAGTGTGTGGTCCATGACATGTTGAGGTAGGTGTGACACGTGTGGCAATTATACCATTGCTTAATCTTGGAGCTAAAGAGGAGGAAGGAAAAGATGGAAAAGAAGACTGTGAAGGTGAAGAAGGAGAGTATGAATGTTAGGGTTATACGAGATATGATAAAAATTGGAAAAGAATAGTGTCGTTTTCGAATAAAGGGGTTAGGGATCATTTTCTCCCTTGTTAGAGTTGTCAGAGATCATTTTATCCCCTGTTAGAGTTGTTAGGGACTATTTTGTCTTCCGTTAGAGTTGACGGAGCTAAAAACCTAAGTGACTGACGAAATTAATTATTAGGGACCAATTGAGTAATTAATTTTAGTTAGGAACTAAAGTGTCTGATCCGAAATTCTTTGAGGACCAAAAGGATATATACTCTTAATTAAAATTAGGACACATGTTAGTAACTCTAAATTTGTTTATCTTTTTTTTTATAAAAATCTTTTAATTAGTAACTCTAATTTGTGCCTTTAGAGTATGTGTTAACTTTTTTATTTTTTATGGTACCTCTTAATTTGGCAGTCTAAATACTAATTTATTATGAATTTAAATTTTATTTAAGAGTTTGTTATGTACATGACCAAATTTAAACTCTCAATATTTATTTAAATAAACTAATAAACTAATAATTAGACTAATCCAAATTAGTTAGCAGATTTGCTAACTAGATCCTATGGAAATTAACATCCTTTACCTTTTTGTATTTGGACAGTAACATCCTATACGTTCTCTATTTGAGCGAACCTCAAAGGGCTAATTTTAGATTTTTCGTTTTTTGGACCTGGGCTGATTTTTCATTTTGAAAAGATTACGATTCGGCCCAGTGATCGTCTTTGGTAACGAGAGCAAGAGAGTGGAGGAGGAAAGTGAAAAACTGTGGCTGAGGAACTGAAAATTGAGCTTGCCTCTTGAACAAGGAATCCTGAATTGTGAGAGCATAGTAGCATTCTTGGTTGATAGGGATGGCGAGCTCCATGGTAGAGGATACCAACTTGGAAGATGATCAGCTGGCCAACATGACCACCGATGACATCGTCAGAGCTTCTCGTCTTCTCGACAATGAAATTCGCATTCTCAAGGTTTTTTATTTCCCCTTCAATCATTCATTCATCTTAGCGCTACGCACCCTAAATTCAAATCAATCCTGCAGGAAGAGCTGCAGAGGACGAATCTCGAATTGGAATCTTACAAGGAGAAGATCAAAGAAAACCAGGAGAAGATTAAGCTCAATAAACAGTTGCCCTACCTCGTTGGCAACATTGTCGAGGTTTCTCAACTATTCTCACCTTCAATTTCGTTGCAAACATTTGTAACTATAATGTTCCACACTCTACACTTTTTTTACTTGATTTTCTATTTTTTTTTTCACTTTCCAGATACTTGAAATGAACCCAGAAGATGAGGCAGAAGAAGATGGTGCCAATATTGATCTTGACTCCCAAAGGAAAGGAAAATGTGTTGTGCTAAAGACGTCTACTCGACAGGTTAAAAACCTTATAATTTCACTTCTTTTAGAGAGCAAGTTATGTTTCTATATAAAGATTTCCATCTGCTTCTGGTGTTCAAATATCGATGAGACTGATTTTTATTTATATGGAAAGCCTTTGGTGTAACTCTTATTCAGTTATGTTTTCTTCTCACTACAGACTATCTTTCTACCTGTTGTTGGTCTTGTTGACCCTGAAAAGCTAAAACCTGGTGATCTGGTTGGTGTTAACAAAGATAGTTACTTAATTTTGGATACCCTGCCTTCTGAGTATGATTCTCGAGTTAAGGCTATGGAAGTTGATGAAAAGCCAACAGAGGACTACAATGACATTGGTGGATTGGAGAAGCAGGTAAGCTTTAGTTACTAACAATTTATCGGAGCCTTCAAAGGATCCCTCTGTTAAATAACTTGGTCTTTGGCTACAGATCCAAGAACTAGTTGAAGCCATTGTTTTGCCAATGACCCACAAGGAGCGGTTCCAGAAATTGGGAGTTCGTCCACCAAAGGGAGTTCTCTTATATGGACCTCCAGGAACTGGGAAAACTTTAATGGCCCGTGCTTGTGCAGCACAAACAAATGCCACTTTCCTGAAGTTGGCAGGTCCACAACTTGTGCAAGTATGATTCTTCCTTTTACTATGCTTGATAATTTGGCTGTTTATTACCCTTTTTTTCCCCTTCTTTTTATAAATGAATAGTACAATTTTGTATTGATTGTTTGTTATTAGATGATATTAGTTATTCTTATACTTCCTGTACAACTGCATTACTTCCTTCTGTTTCTATTTTCATCTTCTTGGGTGGATTGGAAGAATGATTTTAGCTAGAATTTTATAGATGTTCATAGGAGATGGAGCAAAACTTGTCCGTGATGCCTTTCAGCTTGCAAAAGAGAAGTCTCCATGCATTATATTCATAGATGAAATTGATGCAATTGGAACCAAGCGTTTTGATAGGTATGAGTAGGCAGGGATTTAATTCAGTGTATGTAGTTCCTGTTTCAATTATAATGGTTCAGCAATGTTATGAGCTTATGGTGTACTGGGTGGCCAAATGCAGTGAAGTAAGTGGAGACAGGGAGGTACAACGAACAATGTTAGAGTTGCTGAATCAGCTGGATGGTTTTAGTAGTGATGACCGGATTAAGGTATCTCTTCTATTATTGTTGTCTATGGGTCTTCTTTTTTCTGATTGACGTGATAAACAGAAATCTCGAAAGATGTTCGCTGTCTTTGGGTAAGAATACTTTAAGGGTTTAGCTAATATGTACCCAAAAGGTTAAGGTTACCGATAGTAGAAGTTTTTAAATTTTTTTTGTTACGAATGCATTGGAAACTTAAATGTTGCATATTTTATTTTCCATAAAAGCTTTCTCAATCCCTTCTTCTAATATATCTCCTTAAAACCCTTCTGGGGTTGTTAGCCACATTACTTATTTATAATTTTGAAGTGTAACAACTAACAACTAACAACTCAAATAGCGGTTACTTAGAAGTTGGCACAATACTCTCTGAAGGGTAACATTTCAAATATATTTCATTTTTTGTTCAGTTAGGAGTTAGGACTTAGGCATTTGAAATGACATATTCATTTATTCTCATCAATGCAGGTCATTGCAGCAACAAACCGTGCAGATATTCTTGATCCTGCTCTTATGCGTTCTGGTAGATTGGACCGAAAAATTGAGTTCCCACACCCAACTGAAGAAGCAAGAGCCCGAATTCTGCAGGTTAGGTATCTTTAAGCTACATGCTGTCTTTATCTTGTTTTCTTTTACCCTGACTTACTGCTGATGCTGAGATTTTGGGTTTTAGGTAGGTAAGGAAGAAGAGAAAATAGAAATACAGTGAATAATATGAAAACACTGATGATTATGTTATGGTGTCACACAAGAGAGGACAAATAGCCTCTATTTATAATAATATTAGTGAAACCCTATTCGTAGATAAGGAAAGAACCATGTACAATCACTAATGCCAAAACTAATCGTATGAGACATTGTTTGATATATTAAGATATGATAGAGATATTATAAAATACTTTCTTTATTTCTAACACACGTTAACATGATAGATCCATTCTCGGAAGATGAATGTTCACCCAGATGTCAACTTTGAAGAATTAGCTAGGTCTACAGATGATTTCAATGGAGCACAACTTAAAGCTGTCTGTGTTGAGGCTGGCATGTTGGCCCTTCGACGGGATGCAACTGAGGTATGCATAACTTGAAAAATCACATCATGACTACGCTTTCTTTGACTACTTATGCAACAGTTTTTAGCTAGCCCTAGATTGTTGTTTTAGCAATGATGTTTGTAATTTTTTGGTTTGATTCAATGCAAAAGCCCAAGTTATAATTTGAAATATAAATATAAATGTGCATTTTGTACAACTGCAGGTGAACCATGAGGACTTTAACGAAGGTATCATTCAGGTTCAAGCAAAGAAGAAAGCCAGCTTAAATTATTATGCTTAAGCTGGATTGATGTGTCAAATGCAGAAATCTGAGAGGTACTCAAGGCAATGGAAAGTCAATACTTTTGCTATTGTCTGTTTTTTTTCGGTTCATGTTATGTAACATATAGCTTGCTCAGATTCCTGCATTTAAGGATAAACATATCATCTGCTTGCTATTTGGTAAATTATTCACGTTACAAGGCTGCCAGGTTCTGTACGATCATTAATTATTGTCGTGAGACTGGTTCATGTTTGGTGTATGTGGGTTAATCTATGACGATTGATGAGGCTGAGAACAAAATCTGAACATAATAACCTAACCTTTGTTTACTTGTACAATTAATTTAGTTAGTTTTGGTTAGGTCAAGACTAGGAGCACTCTAAGTAGTGTTTATAATCTACAGACGCAAAGTCAGCATGAAATCATTGCATAGAAGTTGGGACTTGTAAAGGGTCATAACAATTGTTCACACACAATTTTCACTCGCAATTACTTGTAATATTTCATGATCCTATCTCTCTTCCTTTTACAAACTAACTACGTAATGTTGCTCTTACTGTATGAAAAAGGTACAATGTGAAGATTTCCCCTCTTTCGTTTTATAGAACGTGTTTTGCGGTTTGAAAATATTAATTATTCTTTCGACACATTATACTTATTTTATACATTATAGATTTGTTTTTCTTATTAAAGGAACATATGTTAGCCAACGAGCTCAGGGACGGATTCAGAGGGGGCTAACTGTGGTTTCGCCCCGCAAAATTTTAAGAAACTGTACTTATATATGAGATGTAATATGTATTTAAAAAATAAAAAAATATTATGTAATTTAATAATTTTATATATACTATTTTTTACTATGTGATGAATTTATATTTTAATTGTTTAATTCACTAATATTTTTT
>NC_029778.3:73475221-73476316 GCF_000817695.3 Arachis duranensis | reverse complement strand
ATTGATAAATCTTTTAAAAGACTAATTCTAAGAACTATATGTTAATTATCTTTATAAAAAAAATTATCTAAAATTTGTCTCTTCCATATTAAAATTTCTGGATCCGTTCCTGACACGAACTATAATTCAAATGACATAGTCTTTTCATACTTATTTAAAAATTGCGGGTTTAAATTTTCCTATCTTTGAATAAAAAAAAAAGGGAACATATGTTAATTGAAATATTGAACATACCCTTTTAGAGCACGTTTTAAAAGATCATAAAAAATATTTTAATAAAAGTTTTTGAAAAAGATAATTGTTTACATTTTTAATTTATTAAATATATAAAAAAATTAAAAGTTTTATTATTATATTATTAGAAGTTTTTTTTGGAGGTTTCGTTAATAAAATTTTTTATTAGAAATAGTTAGAGTGTTAGACAATTGAACGATACATAATTTAGGGATTAATATTTTTTCGTCAAATTGACCAGTATCAAAAGTGTGAATGATCATGTAGAAAAGGAAGGACCTTCAAACTAATTTGGTTGGAAAGAAGTCCAACCACAATAATAATAATAGTTTAATATAAAAAATGAATTTAGTTAAGATCACCTATGTTTCAACAGTATTAATCAATTTAAATGTAATATTTTTATTTTAAATTTTAACATTAAATCCTAAATTTTTAAAATAAAATAAATGTTAAAAAAATAATTTTATAAATAAATAAACAAATATGTTACATATATATTAAAATTAACTACCAATGTCAACTATCGATATAAAATATATCATTGTGTTCGACTCTCCGTTTTAAGTTCAACAAATCCAACCCCATTGCTTCCAACAGTTCTATTTGAACTTTTTTCCGATTGTGTTCATCTATTATTTTGTCTGTATTTTTTTTTAACAGTCTGAACTTTCTTCTGATTGTTTCACCTGAACTTTTTTCTCGGAGTTCAATCTGCACTTCTTTTTAATAAATCTATCTGCACTTTCTTTTGGTAGTTTCATCTACATTTCATTCTGACAATTTTTATCTGTGCCTATTTCATCAATTTTTATAATTTTTTTATTTTGTTATTTTAAATAAATTTAAAGCTTATATTGT
>NC_029778.3:73473658-73475118 GCF_000817695.3 Arachis duranensis | reverse complement strand
CTTAATACTTATAAATACTTTTATATATTATATTGTTCTTATGCAGTTTGAATACACACAATTTTTCTTCTATAGTGCTTTCTCTTATATAACACAAACGATCCAAGGAATACGAATAAATTTTTTTATATTTGTATTTTACTACCATGTACTGAATTATCTATTACTTATATATTATATCGTTGTCACACATGCTTCCATGCACTACTAGAAGCTCAATGTCCACCTCTAATAACCGTACTTCTTCCAGTCGCATTTTGAACCTGTTTCTGTTGTTTTCATCTATCATAGATCATACCATCCTCTTGGACATGTTGTTTAGAGTGGAACGAGGAAAACTCCACCCTCCGCCACTACTGGACGCGTCAGCACGCACCACTGAAGGTTCTGCTGCATCCACCACCACTTTCATCTCCACCTGCAACATTTTCACCCTTGTTGCCTATCATTTCGAAGTCTTCTTTCACCACTGACCACACCATTCTGTTCGTCTCTCTGTTTTAAGTTCAACAAACCAAACCCCATTGCCATCAGAGCCGTCACACACCTCTACATGTCTGTTGCCTCCATCTCCCTCTTCATAATTTTCTAGATCCAATCTGGACTGTCCATTTTGTATGCTAGATCAATAGTCCAGATTAAGGCCTCCTCTCCTAATTTGTGCCACCGAATCCGACCTACTTCCAGATCCGCGTGAAGGATTACTATGTGTTCATAACAGGCATCGGAAGAAAAGAAAGTAATCCTAACGATTTATTTTGTGCTTAAATTTTATTCAAATAAATAATATATAGATCAGATCTAAATACCTGTATATGCTAGTAAAAATTAGGGATAAGTATGATTTTAGTCCCCAACGTAGGGGTTGAAAATTTTTTTTGTCCCTCGCCTTTTTTCGCTCCAAAATAGTCTCCAAAGTTTCAGTTTGTTTTAAAATTATCCTTTAGACGAAAATACCCTTCTCCCTTCACCCCAAAATCAACCACCACCACCTCAAAATCAACCACCACCACCACCACCAGAACAGAAGCCCAACCAGAACTACCACCACCACCACCAGTATCATTATGGTCATCATCATCATCAGAACTTTCCCCAAAATCAACCAAAATCAACCAAAAACCATCATCATCATCAGAACTTTCCCCAAAATCAACCAAAAGCTCAAGTTGAACAAGAACCCACCAACACCACCACCATTATCATCATGGTCGTCATCATCATCAACATCAGAAAAATCAAAATCAAGCAACATGAATAATCAACAAATTCAGCAACAATAATATTCCAAATTCAAATTTCAGCAACAATAATATTCCACAACAAATTTCACAAAAAAACCAGAAATTTCACAAAAAATCTAGTTCACAGAAATGGTGGTGGTGCGGTGGTGCAAGGTGGCAGAACGGCGGGGCGGCGAGGAAGAAGAAGAAGAAGAAGAAGAAGAAGAAGAAGAAGAA
>NC_029778.3:73450093-73473456 GCF_000817695.3 Arachis duranensis | reverse complement strand
CCCTTCTTGTATCCCTTTCTTTTTTCTTTTATTTATTTATTTATTTTATATTTATTTTATTTTATAATTTTTTAATAAAGGGTAATTTGGTAATAAAAAATTAAATTGGTAAAAAGGACGATTTTAAAACAAACTGAAACTTTAGGGACCATTTTGGAGCAAAAAAAAGGCGAGGGACGAAATAAATTTTCAGCCCCTACGTTGGGACCAAAATCATACTTATCCCTAAAAATTAATTTCTCCTATGATGGTACGAAAGCGCTATGCGTATCCACACCAAGACCAACATTTGCTGTCAACTCTTTGACCAATGGATATTTGATTTAAATTGAGAAACCTCTTGCAACTCTTTGCACGCCATAAAATTCTTCTTCAAGAATTAGGCTCACATACGTTTATGTGTGTGGAGGTAAAAGAATAAAATTTTTGTGTTTTATTCTCATCTCTTTCCTCTACTCTTATCATACATATATATAGTATGAGATTTGTTACTAATTTTAAATTTGAATCTCAATTCAAATTTGAATCGTATATTATTATTTTAAACTTGAATCTTTCAAATTTATGAATCATATATCAGTTAGGATTTCAATTAAATTTATAATTCAAATTTAGAAATAGAATAACTAATTATTCTCAAATCTCATTGATGACAACAACCAAGAGCATAGGTCTGGATTTTTCACACTAAAAATAGGATTGGCATTACAAGTATAGTCCAAACTCAACAATTGATCATCAATCAAATGTCAATCCAAAGATGTCACTATTTAAAACCAATTCAATTCCGGGAGTGTTTAGTTCCTGGGTCATCTCCTAATAACACTTGAGATCAATGAGTGTACAATTCTGGTTGTGAAACTCATGGGGTTCTCAATAAAGAGATGAACATATAAAGAAATAAAAGAACATTCAAAATTATAATAAATGAACTAATAAAGGAATTAAAGAACTAATTATGTAATATAGAAAAGTAAGGTATAAAAAGGATTAATGTGAAAGTGTGTGAAAGATTTAAAGCATAAATAGGATCTTGGCTTGGAATGAGCTAAGGGTCATTTTCTTGTTGGAATCACAACAATGACAATTAGAATGAATTAATCTCACTTGGTTAATCCTCACATCGGAGAGTAAGTTAAATGAGCATAAGTGTTCTTAATCCCCAAATCCTAAATTGCTTGCTAATTACCTTAGCAACAAATTAGCGTTAGTGGGAACAAGGACAATTAACAATCCAATAATTGACACTAAATGTTGGATATTCTAACTCTAGGAACCCAATTGCCCATTTTCCCCAAGCCAAGAGGTAGAAAATTAGCCCATAATCATAATTAACATTTTGTCACACACTTGATGGGCAAAATCACTAAACATGGGAAAAATGAGAAAAGGCTTGAAACTAAAAGTAATAAATGATCTCAATCAACAATAATAACTCAAGCAAGCATATAACAATCATCAATAATCAAACTCATCAACAAGAAATTGAAATTGCAAAAAGTAAACAAAATTGAACTATGACTTGAATTATAAGAGTATGAACAATGTAGCTATAAAGAGTAGTAACAAAGTGATATTTACAATGGAAGCTAGAAAAATCCAAGATAAAAAATGGAAATGGTACTTGAATATAAAATCCTAGTATAAACCCTAATAGATATGATGAAAAACTTAGAGAAAAACTACTCTAAAGTTTCCTACTACTACTCCTAAAACTACCCTAATGTTATGCTATGCTATGGTCTTCATTTACCCCTTCAATATGAGCTATTGGCTTCAGAAATGGGCCTCCAACCCACCAAAATTGCGAGTCACATGCAATTTTAATGAAGACATGTGTGGGCACCTGTACGTACGCACGCACACTCTGCCAAAAACTCTATCTGTGCGTATGAACGAGTGGCTGTGCGCACGCACACTAAGCGATGCTCTGAATGTTTGCGCAACGCGTACAATGCAGCTCACGTGCACGCGTCGCTCCGCTCTGATGCCTGTGCGTACGCTTGCAGGTCTGTGCGTACGTACACATCGCTGTGCTCTTCTCCTTTGATTCTTCATGCTTCCTCCTCTTTGCATGCTCCTCTTCCATTCTCTCCAAGCCATTCCTACCTTATACATCTGAAATCACTCACAAACAACATCAAGGCATCAAATGCAAGGCAAATGGAATAAAATAGGCTAAATTAGGCACAAAAGAGCATATTTTCATAATCAAGTACAAATTAGGAGGAAAGTTCAAAAACATGCCAATTAAGGGAATAAGTGCAAGTTTCTATGATAAAATCCATTCAATTTCAACAAAAAATTATCATCAAATATGGATTCATCAATTGCCCCACACTTAAACACTAGCATGTCCTCATGCTAAACATATTCAAAGGAGATAGATGTAAGGGAAAACAATTTATTATATGTACTACCTAAATGCATGTGACTATCCTAAAGGCTACTTACTAATATGTATTCTACTTAGAGTTGGCAAAAACGAACCATGAAATTCCAATCCATCACAAGAAAGCTTTAGGGCCAATGCAAAGAGTTCATGCATCTAGATCAATGTCTAAAGAATTGAATTGAAGTTTTCAAAACTATCCAATCAAACAACTTGCAAGGAGATACAATATGAGATTTAAAAACATAGAATTGAGCGATCGAACCCCTCACCGGATGTGTATTCACTAAATTTGCTTAGTGTTTAGGGCTTAATCACTCAATTCTCCTTTTATCATGCTTTTCAAAGATTTGCAAGTCATCTAACAATCAACTAGTATTTGATGCATGAAAAACAAATATCATGAGGTCTTTGGAGGGTTGTAATGGGGCTAGAATTTAGCTAGGATAAATACGGTTAAGTGGACTTAAAGAATTAGTTCTTCGATTAGCTTAAGTGTCCACCTAATCTAATATCACCTATATACTCATAACAATACAACCTATCTACCCATTTTTCTCCTATCTCCCCCTATTCATGCACTTTCTTTTCAAAACATGAACATATGCATTCTTTATTTAACTTTTTTATTTATTTCATATTCTATTATGCACAAGTTTTTTTTACGTACAACTTTTCTTGTCTTTGTTAGCACAAGAGATGCATATGACTTAATTAGTGAATGCATGAGCATTACCCAATTGCCAAATTTTTACAATGAGTTCCATGCTTTTATCATCAATTCCTCCCAACAATTTCCCCCACACTTAGAATATACACACTAATCCACCCAAGCTAATCAAAGAGTAATTTTGAGACATCAATGGTTTTTCACTTAAAGGAGAATAATGTGCTCACATCAGAACAAAAGGGGATTTACAGGCTCAAAAAGGGGTTCACAAAGGTGAATGCAAGGGTTGGCCATATAGGTTAGTGAGTTTAACATCAAAGATGGCCTCAATCATGCTAAATGCATCTAAACAACAAATACAGGACATAAAGAATCATGCAAATCCAAGATCACAATAAAAAAGGAGTACAATCACACAAGAACAAACATTATAGTTAAAAAATGCAACCATCTATTATAGCTCAAATCTCACAAGGTATGTTGTTCTAACTCTTTTTCTATGTTCTACAAATAGAATACTCCAAGCAAGTTGAAAAACACAAAATTTTCTTTAATTCAATCAATGGTATGCCTTAAGAAAGATTTCATGGAAATTTCTTGGTGTTTCACCAAACTTATTCACTCTATCATGCAACATGCAAGCATTAACTACCATATAACTATGAACGCTAAAGAAATATATACAAACAAGCTGAAGGTTATGGTAGGCTTAGAGAAGGAGGGGTTGAATCTATGCCTTCCTTTTAGTTGCAGTTATTACCCTTTTAAACAAACTTTCAATTCAGGTTCTGTTTGAATCACAGCAGCGGAAATTTATGAGACAATTTATTTTTGTCTCATGAATATCAGAAAATAGAACTCAGCAGAGAAGAGAAAAGCTAACACCAGCATGTATCCTGGTTCGGTTGCCTTGTGCTATGCAACCTACATCTAGTCTCCTCCACAACTATGGAAGAATTTCACTATAGTTAACAGTATTACATACACCAATTTCACACTCAAGTTCTAACCTAACTTGACATTGGCTATACTAACACCTAACTATTCACTCTTAGTGCTAATCTAACTAAGAAAGGGATACCAAACAGGTACAAGATACACGACACTTAACCAACCTAAAGAAATCAGAAAATAACTCTAGGCTTTTCTCTCAAGTGTATCTCTCAGCCTTTTTTCACTCATGGCTTTTACTTGAGCTTTCTCATAATGCCTTTTCTCACAAGAAATTATAGAAAGATAAACTTAGAAAAGTACATTACAATCAGTAAAACATGAAGGAGATTGACTTCATCAACAGCCTTTGTGCTATGCGAAAACCAGATTAGAAAAGCCTTTGATTCATTTCTTCATACTGGCAGAATGCACCTTTGGTTAGGTTACACTGTCCAGTTAGTTAAACTTTCTCAAAGAACACTTCTCAGAACAATACCTCAATACTCTAGTTTTCTCTCCTTGGTTCTGAATCAGCAGGATGTCTTCTTTTATTCTCCTTGCATGTTGCTGGGATCTTCTCCCAAGGTCAATACCTTGAGCCTTGAGCTTCACCAACCACAGATTCACTTTTTCTCAATAAACCTTAGAGTAGAAATCCAAGTCTTGTTTAAGACCGTAGATACACAGCAGAGAAGAACAGAAATCCCCTTTCCCTTGTATCCCATTTCGGATAGAGTAGAGTGTTGGGAAGAAGAGATGAAGATTTGATGCATGCAAGAGGAAATGGGTTACCTTTAACCTAAGCATTGGGTTTGAACTGGGTGATTTGATATCTGCCTTTCAAGCTTAATCCTTCTCTCTCTTGCTTCTTTGGTGACTAACTTGGTGAAGAAGCTCTCTCTCTTTCTCTTTCTTACTTTTCTGAAACTCTGATTTGACTAGGACAAAAGAGAGATGAACGTTGCTTTTGGTTAAGCAAAAGAGAGGGATTTGCTTTTCTGAAACCATATCGGGCTTGGATCGGGTATTGATATGCGTGGCCCGATTTGATTTCTTTGGCTACTTTCTTTGCTTTTAGCCCAACATTTTTGTTTTATTTTCCATTTCATTTGGGCTGCTCAACTTAATTAAGACCTGCAACATAATAATAAATAATTAGCAACATATACTCATTAATTAATTAATTAACACTAATTATTTATTTTGTCAAAAATAATGTTTGTCATCACTAATTAATTTAGTTAATTTCTTAACTCAACAATCTCCCCCTTAATGACAAACATGATTTAAGCAATAATCAAAAGGAAATAAATTTTGAGTAAGGTATGGAAACTCCCTTTGATTTTTGTCATTTGCTCTTTTGTTACTCTTCCTTTCCTTTTCAAGATAAGCTACCCCTGGATTTATGCTTTCCTCTTTGTTCCTGTTTTCCATAGTACTCAAAGAGAACACTAGAGAGAGCTATGCACAATAATTTTGTCTAAGGGATATCACACAAGCAACATCACATTATTAGCCCAACATCCAGCTAATATTATCATCTAAAAGATTCAACACGTGATCTTAAAATTAATGCATCAATCAGACAAAAATCCCAAAAGAAATACTAGTAGCTGCAGTAATACCAAACAATTTCTAAGGATACACATCCTATTGCTTTTACTCCCCCTTTTGCCATCAAGGGTGGATAATAAGCATTTTCAACAGAGGCAATGCCTTGGATCCTGTAGAAAAGAGTTAGAGCACAGTCCAAAGAACTAACTAAACAACCAAAAGTGCAGTAGTATCTAAAGTTATTACAGTCATCCGAGACAACAAAAACAGACCAAATAGTAGCAAAATAAAACAGAGTTCATGAGACAAAAGGAGAGCAGCTGTAGCAATTTTTATGAGACAAATCCTAGGCATCAGAACCATTCCCCTCATAAGCATCTTCCTCTTCAACATCAGTGGCAATGTCTTCATCATTTTGAAGGTTATCAATGAAGGTCATGAGCACAGCCACCCTATCTCTTGATTTCTTCAGGAAGTTCTCATTCTTGCTAGCTAGCTTCCTTTGTTCCTTGCTCATGGAAATCATGTGATTTGATTGGGAAACAAACTCTTGAGCGACATCCTTGACCACATTCAGCAGAGCTGATTTCTTCCCAGTGGAAATGGAAGTACCCTAGGTGGAAGGAGGAGGAGAGTCATCTGGAATGAACTCTTCATCATCATCATCTAGAACCACTCTTTCAGATCGAGTTGGTCCTTTTTGCTGTTTCACTAAACCACCCCTTTTTAGGTATGAATGTCTGTTTTCATAATCCTCATTTGACAGGTCAACACCAAAAGTCTCAAATATGCAAGTTAAAAATATGCCATAAGGTAGTGCTTTATCTTTCACTCTTCTAACAGAATCAAACATGTATCTAGCCATCAAATAGGCAAAAGAGATTTCTGTTTTAGTGATTATGGCATACAAAACAAGTGTGTCTGTGTAAGAAACCCTTTGATATGAACCGCTTTGTGGAATTAAGATGTGGTTGACAATACGATGCAACTGAGCACATTCATATCCTAGGGCTTTGTGAGTGGGTGTGATGCCATCAATTAAGGAAACATGTTCACAAATATGAGCCAGAGCATCATGGTAAGAGATACCAACACCTTCATCCCACTTCACAGATGTATAAGCACACGGCCCAACATCAGTGTACTTCAAGGATTCACTGATAATTTCATTATTCAAGATAATGTCTCTGCCCTTAACATAAGAATGCACACTTCCTTCATGATAAGTCATGTTTGCATAAAATTCTTTAACTAACTGAGGATATACAGGTTTTTTGATTTTGAAAAGGTGATTCCAGTCTAAAAATTTCAAATTTTCAACAAAAGGAAAACCTTTCTTTTTCAAATCAGGTAAATCAGCAAGAAAAGAGGGACATAGAGTACGATACTGAATAACTCCCTCATAAAAATCATGGTTCATGGCAGATTTGAAATGATGAGGGTTATAGTCTGAGTGAGATGTCATGAAGTGTGATTTGTGAGCAAAAGGATCAATGTCTGGTTCTCTAACAGATTTGAGAGGGCGATGAGGGTTACCTCTTTGTGAGCGCACTGGAACCGACATGGATTTGGGTTGTGTTGGTTTAGGAATGGGTTCTTCAGTCGCCAAACGTTTGCCTTTGGATGAGCTAGGTTTTGCAGAACCAGGTTTTGAGGAGCCATGCTTGGAAGGTGTGGCTTTTGGTGGTGGCATCGGTTTGGCAGAGGCAGGGAACCTTGGCGTAGTCTTGGTTCGTGCCATGGGAGCAGTGCGAGGAGGAAAGGTTGGAGGAGAGGGTGAAGGAGTGAAAGTAGGGTCTTGAGAGCGTGTTGATGGTCTAGGAAGCTTATGAATCTTTTCACGCGGTGCTCTTTTAACAATAACTTTATTCCCCATTTGGTTAGATTTAGGTTTTTGATGGAAGAGAAGCAGTGGAGTGAGAGGGAAGAAACCGAAGAGATTGAGGAGAAGTTATGGAGGGAAGAGAGGGAGTGTTGGTAACCGTACCCAAAAGTGGATTTCCAAAACCATGCAACTGCATCACCTTTTGAAATGACATGAAAAGACCTGACCTCATAAAAGAAAGATTTGATTTGATTTAAAATGAAAAACAGGAAATTAATTTTAAATTTTGAAAAAAAAAACAAAAAATCAAACTGAAAAATCTTTGGATCATAAACATTAAAAAACTTTTTAAAAAAAAATAAGGCTCACAGCCCAACAAAAATATCAACCAAACAAAAATGTATCATTCATATTTGGGCCTTGAGGTGATGTGATTTTAGTGAAACACATAGGGCTACTCAGATCTGATTTGAGGTTGGTCCAGATCAATTATTCACTTGAAGCAAGCCCAGAACACGCTAACTTGAGGGAAACGTTCATCATCTGTCCAGAATTGTCTCATACCTGTTTATGAGACAAAAAGCTCCAGCAAATACATTAGCATTTTTCAAATAAAGAATCATAACTCAAAATTCCTAGACAAGTTCTAAGCATGCAGAATCTGTCCTCAGCTAATAGTTTTGTGAAAATGTCTGCTAATTGCTCCTCAGATTTAACAAATTGAATACTAATATCCCTCTTTTGGACATGTTCTCTTATTGAGTGAAATTTCACTTCAATATGCTTAGTCCTAGAGTGCAAAACTGGATTTTTAGAAATATTGATGGCACTCATATTATCACACATTAAGGGAATATTTTCAGCATTTAATTTGTAATCAGCAAGCTGTGTTTTTAACCATAAAAGCTGAGAACAACATAAGAAGCAGCTATATAATCAGCCTCTGCAGTGGATAAGGCCACTGTTGGTTGCTTCTTACTTGACCAAATATTTAGGGACTTCCCAAAAAAACAACATAGGCCTGAAGTGCTCCTTCTATCAACTCTATCACCAGCAAAATCTGCATCACAATAACCAACTACAGAAAAATCATCAATTTTAGGATACCAAAGACCAAGATTAGATGTGCCATGAACATATCTAATGATCCTTTTAACTGCTGAAAGATGTAACTATTTAGGTTTGGATTGGAACCTAGAACACAATCCAACACTTTGCACAATGTCGGGTCTAGAGGATGTTAAGTACATAAGAGAACTCTATACCTAGTCTCATCAACATCTTTCTCAATTTCTCCCTTATCTAATTTAGAATTAGGGTGCATGGGAGTTCCCATGCATTTGGCATTTTCCATACCAAATTTCTTAACTAATTCCTTGGCATACTTCTCTTGATGAATGAAAATACAATTTTCAGTTTGTTTAATTTGTAGCCCAAGAAAAAAATTAAGTTCACCCATCATACTCATGTCAAATTCACTTGTCATGAGTTTTTCAAATTCAGAACAAAGGGATTCATTTGCTGATCCAAAAATAATGTCATCAACATATATTTGGACTAGAATAAAAGAATCATTAGAATTCTTGATAAATAGAGTTGTGTCAGTGGTGCCTCTTTGAAAACCATTTTTCAAAAAAAAAAGAGCTAAGTCTCTCATACCAAGCTCTAGGAGCTTGTCTTAAACCATAGAGAGCTTTAGATAATTTGAAAACATGGTCAAAATACTCTTTATTTTCAAAACCAGGAGGTTGCTCCACATACACTTCTCTATCTATCACTCCATTTAAAAATGCACATTTCACATCCATTTGATATAATTTAAAACCACCATGTGCAGCATAAGCTAAGAGAAGTCTTATGGCTTCCATTCGGGCAACAGGGGCAAAGGATTCATCAAAGTCTATTCCTTCTTCTTGGTCATATCCTTGTGCCACTAGCATTGCCTTGTTTCTTGCAATGCTACCATCTTCTCCCAACTTGTTTCGAAAAATTCACTTGGTGCCGGTCACTTTCTTTCCACTTGGCCTTGGAACCAAAGTCCATACTTGGTTCTTTTCAAACTCAAAAAACTCATCCTCTATAGCTTTAACCCAAGAAGGGTCGCTGAGTGCTTCATTTGCCTTTCTAGTGGAAGACCTTGTTTGCACTCCATGAGAGACGTCCCCAATGACAAATTCCTCTGGATAATTCTTTAAGAATCTCCATTCACGAGGTCTTGTGGACTTGGATGCAGATTGAGATACCAAGGAATTCTGGGTGCAACTGGCTTCAGGATTTCCTTCAGATTCATGAGACAAAATGGAATTGTCTCTCAAATTGACCAGAATGTTCTTTCTCTTAATTTTGCACAGTTTCAACTTCTTTTTGAGCTTGATTTCCTGCATCATAATCTTCCAAAATGCTTTGTACCAAGTTAGTATCACAGAATGTAACATGTATGGACTCCTCAATAATTCTAGCATCTTGATGATAAACCCTATATGCTTTACTAGTTGTGGAATATCCTACAAACAAACACTCATAAGCCTTTGGATCAAATTTTCCCAGATTTTCTTTGTTATTTAAAACAAAACATTTGCATCCAAAGATGTGTAAGTAGTCTAAGTTTGGTGGGTACCATTTCCAAAGTTCATAAGGGGTTTTCTTCAAAAATTTCTTTATGATTGTTCTATTTAAAATGTGGCAAGCTGTGTCACCGCTTCAGCCCAAAGGAATTTAGGAACATTACTCTCACAAAGCATAGCTCTTGTCATCTCTTGTATGCTTCTATTTCTTCTTTCCACAACACCATTTTGTTGTGGTGTTCTTGGACAAGAGAAGTTGTGAGATATTCTAAATTCCTCACAAAAGGATTCAAACAAATTATTTTCAAATTCAGTTCCATGATCACTCCTTATAGAAGAGATTTTCAAATCCTTTTTATTTTGAATTTTCTTGCAAAAAGGTTCAAACACCGAAAAGGCTTCATTTTTGTGTGCAAGAAATAAAACCCAACCAAACCTAGTATAGTCATCCACAATCACTAAACCATAATGTTTACCATCTAGGCTTTGAGTTCTTGTTGGACCAAATAAATCAATGTGTAGCAACTCAAGTGGTCTTTTAGTAGAGATGTCTTCCTTTAGTTTAAAATAACTTTTTGTTTGTTTTCCCATTTGGCAAGCATCACAAGTGATGTCTTTGTCAAACTTTATCAAAGGAAGACCTCTTACTAATTCTTTCTTTACAAGTTTATTTATTTGAAACATACTTGCATGGTCCAATCTCTTGTGCCATAACCACTTTTCAGATTCTTTTGAGTGAAGACAAGCTACATTTTGATCCTTTAGTTCATCAAGAGTAAGTCCATACATATTATTGAAACGCTTGGCAACAAACATCACTTCATTTGTCTTTTCATTAACAACACTGCATTCAAACCTTTTGAAAACAACTAAATATCCTAAATCACACAGCTGACTTATACTCAAAAGATTGTGCTTTAAACCACATACCAAAAGTACATCATTAATGAAAGTAGATTTCTCATTACCTACTTTTCCAACAGTAATGATTTTACCTTTACCATCATCTCCAAAGGTCACAAAACCTCCATCATACTTATTTAGTTTGATGAAGTAGGTTGACCTTCCAGTCATGTGCCTTGAACATCCACTATCCATGTACCACATGTCCTTTTTGTTCTTGGATGCTAGGCAAATCTGCATGATGAGTTTCAAGTAGCCTTAGGTATCCAAATTAATTTGGATCCTTTGAAGTTAATCCATCTTGGTTGCCCAAGTGCATTGAAATCACAAACAATATTGTAGACTTTGTTTCCTACAACTCTCTTTTCAATGAAGCATTGTTCATATGAGTGACCAACTTTCTTGCAATTAACACAATGATTTTCTGATGTGTGTCGCTGAAAATTAGGCGAGTTAAATTGCTTGAAATGATTAAATGGTTGAAATTTTTTGGTTTTTGGATGAGATGCATTTCTTTTGACAAACTGATTTTTATTAAAGTTATTCCTCTTTGCAAAAGCATTTTCACCAGAATTTTTTTGAACATTTTTACCTTTCGAAAATGAGGTTTTGTTGTAAAATGGTGGTTTCTTGAAAGCAGCCTCATTTTTCGAAATGTGACCCAAACCGGGCCGGTTTGAACTCGGACCAGTTCTTGGTGAAGGCTCAATTTCACTTGTGTATGCTTCATCAAATTTTTTTTCACAAGTTGAAACATATCCGATACCTGATTTGCTTGGTATGGATTTGGTATTTGATGAAGAAGCCACAAATTTTATAGAGGAAGTATTAGAAACTGCATCTTCCTTGGCTATGTAGCCTAAACCAGATTTTTCAAACAATGGTCTTTGACTTGCAAGTAATTTGTCTAAGTTGCTAGAACCTTGAGCAAATTTTGCTAAGTCACCATTCAGCCTTTTAATCATATCATTTAATCTTTTATTTTCAGCAATTAACTCATGGGAAGGATCCACAGTATGCTTTCCTTTTAATTTTTCAAGTTCAGATTTTAGAAATCTATTTTCTTCACTTTTTCTTTTAAAAAATCATTTTCAGCTCTTAACACATCTCTTTCAGATCTGCATTCATTGTATTTATCAAGCAGTTTTGAAGTGTTTAAAGTGAGATCATCAATAATAGCATGCAAGTCCTCAATGGTCAAATCATAATAGTTTACCTCATCAAGATTGTTGTTTCCAGCCATGAAGTAGTCTTTGTCATCTCCTTCAGATTCTTCTTCTTCATTTGAGTCATTCTCAAGATCCTCCCAAGCTGCCATGAGTACTCTCTTCCTTTCCTTCTTTCCTTTGTCCTCCTTTTTGAGTTTTGGACAGTTTAGCTTGAAGTGTCCAGCCTCCTTGCAGTGATGGCATGTCACTTTGCTCAAGTCGATCTTGTGCTCCTTTGAACTTGAACCTTTGTATTTGCCCTTGTTCTTCATCATTATTCTAAATCTCCTAGCAAAAAACAAAAGCTCGTCATCTAAAATACCATCACTAGACTCACTCTCTTTCGGTTCTATTTGTGACTTGAGGGCTATTCCCTTTTTCTTTGAGTCTGTGTTTGTGTGTGTGGCTTCATAGGCAAGAAGTTTTCCTCTCAGCTCATCATAGGTTATGGGACTTATGTTGTTACTCTCGGTTAGGACAGTGACAGTATTTTCTCATTCTTTTGTGAGGCTTCTAAGGAGTTTTCTCACCAAGGTTTGTTCTGCATAGTTTGTACCCATAGCATCAAGGTTGTTGATTATGATTGAGAATCTCTCAAACTCTTCATCAATGCTTTCTCCATCCTTCATGCTAAACATCTCGTACTCTTTTCGCAGCATATCAATCCTCGTTTCTTTTACTTGTTTGGTGCCTTCGTGTGTAACCTGGAGTTTTTCCCAGATTTCTTTGGCTGTCGTGCATCTAGACACCTTCTGGTACTCTTCAAAGCTGATAGCACAGTGAAGAAGGTTGATTACTTTAGCATTCAGCTCTATCTTCTTCTTGTCATCCTCATTCCATTCAGCTTCTTCTTTTGGAGTCACCACTCCATCCACACTTGTTTTTGTTGGGATCTTTGGACCGCTCACAACAATCTTCCATATGTTGTAGTCAATGGATTGAATGAAAATCCTTATCCTTTCTTTCCAGTAGGAGTAGTTCTTTCCGTCGAAGAAAGGTGGCCGGTTGTTTGACTGGCCTTCAGTGAGGGTGTAGGCAACTGTGGTTGTGCCCAAGTTGTTCGCCATTAGATCTTTGCTCCAAGCGGTTAAGCTTGATTCTTGAGACCTTAGCTCTTGATACCAATTGAAGGTTGTGGTAGGCTTAGAGAAGGGGGGTTGAATCTATGCCTTCCTTTTAGTTGCAGTTATTACCCTTTTAAACAAATTTTCAATTCAGGTTCTGTTTGAATCACAGCAGCGGAAATTTATAAGATAATTTATTTTTGTCTCATGAATATAAAAAAATAGAACTCAGCAGAGAAGAGAAAAGCTAACACCAGCATGTATCCTGGTTCGGTTGCCTTGTGCTATGCAACCTACATCCAGTCTCCTCCACAAATATGGAAGAATTTCACTATAGTTAACAGAATTACATACACCAATTTCACACTCAAGTTCTAACCTAACTTGACATTGGCTATGCTAACACCTAACTATTCACTCTTAGTGCTAATCTAACTAAGAAAGGGATACCAAACAGGTACAAGATACACGACACTTAACCAACCTAAAGAAATCAGAAAATAACTCTAGGCTTTTCTCTCAAGTGTATCGCTCAGCCTTTTTTCACTCATGGCTTTTACTTGAGCTTTCTCACAATGCCTTTTCTCACAAGAAATTATAGAAAGATAAACTTAGAAAAGTACATTACAATCAGTAAAACATGAAGGAGATTGACTTCATCAACAGCCTTTGTGCTATGCAAAAACCAGATTAGAAAAGCTTTTGATTCAGTTCTTCATACTGGCGGAATGCACCTTTGGTTAGGTTACACTGTCCAGTTAGTTGAACTTTCTCAAAGAACACTTCTCAGAACAATACCTCAATACTCTAGTTTTCTCTCCTTGGTTCTGAATCAGCAGGATGTCTTCTTTTATTCTCCTTGCATGTTACTGGGATCTTCTCCTAAGGTCAACACCTTGAGCCTTGAGCTTCACCAACCACAGATTCACTTTTTCTCAATAAACCTTAGAGTAGAAACTTTGCTTCTGACTTCCTCATCTTGGCTGAAAGCCATAAAACAGCAACCATAGAAATCTTCCAATGGTCAACTTGATATGAGCTCTTGAAAACCAACTTGGTCCCCAAGTCTTGTTTAAGACCGTAGATACACAGCAGAGAAGAACAAAAATCCTCGTTCCCTTGTATCCCATTTCGGATAGAGCAGAGTGTTGGGAAGAAGAGATGAATATTTGATGCATGTAAGAGAAAATGGGTTACCTTTAACCTAAGCATTGGGTTTGAACTGGGTGATTTGATATCTTCCTTTCAAGCTTAATCCTTCTCTCTCTTGCTTCTTTGGTGACTAGCTTGGTGAAGAAGCTCTCTCTCTTTCTCTTTCTTACTTTTCTGAAACTCTGATTTGACTAGGACAAAAGAGAGATGAACATTGCTTTTGGTTAAGCAAAAGCGAGGGATTTGCTTTTCTGAAACCATATCAGGCTTGGATCGGGTATTGATATGCTTGGCCCGATTTGATTTCTTTGGCTTCTTTCTTTGCTTTCAGCCCAACATTTTTGTTTTATTTTCCATTTTATTTAGGCTGCTCAACTTAATTAAGACCTGCAACATAATAATAAATAATTAGCAACATATACTCATTAATTAATTAATCAACACTAATTATTTATTTTGCCAAAAATAATGTTTGTCATCACTAATTAATTTAGTTAATTTCTTAACTCAACACAAGCCAATCAAGGTGCAATAGAAATAAAACTACTAAAAGTGAAAAAAAAAAGAACTAAAAAGGTATTGCAAAGTGTTTTGAGAAAAGAATTTTACCCCCCTTGAAGTTGTCGATCCTCCTCCACACTTAGTTCATGCACGGTCCTCTGTGCATGCTTATGATCCGGGAGAATGAGAACCTCGGGATTCCACCTTCAGCTGGTGGTCTCGAAATTGTGATGGTCACTGTTCTGAGTGTTACCTGAAACGGAGTGGTCGATCTCGGATGAGATCTTCTGAATTGATCAAGGATGCCGTGCCCGATGTGTTGGAGCGGGAGATGCTGCTGGTCCTTGTTCACCGGAGGGGTGGTACCTGTAAGAGACTCCAATGCTTAAGTTAGTACGGGCTTTAGGCAGTTTTTTTGTAGAATTGGAGTATGAGTTATACCTGGGTGCTCTAGTGTATTTATAGTAATGCTTGATGACCTTCCTTTGAGATAAGTTGGTTATCTTATCGTATCTTTTGTGGAGGAGATCTTTATCTTTAGGTCAGCCGCCTTCTAGTGGGCGGTGATCTTTTGTTTTGGGTCTGCTTGGGCCTCTGTGGCAATTTGGCCGAGCTTTTTATGAAGGGGTCGGTGGCAAACCATTCTTAGAGGTCAGCCGTTTTTGTCATCGTCCAACTCGAACCAAATAGCTCGGTCCAGGGTATGAACAGTGCCCCTGCTTGAGCTTCGATCCCTTTGAGGAAGTCGTGCTCAAGCATCTGTCCGGTCTGCTCCTTCCTATGTGAGTTTTGCGTCATTTAAATGCCGCTTTTAAAAATGTGGAGCATTTTTTTGGTTTTCGCTCCTTTATTGCTGAGTTCATTTCTTGAAAGCGTTGTTTCCTTAGGAGTATGCGAGTGCTTTTAAAGCCTATTGATTGGGCTTCTTATCCTTTTAGCCGTTTCTTCTTCCCTCTTTACGTTTTATTTGAAATCATCACTTTTTTGCTTGCTCTTCGTCTTTGCTCTCTCATACCTAAAAAAGAAATTCTTTTCTTTTAGTTCTTACTCCTTTGATTTTGCCCCAAGCTTCCTACTTTCTTTCTCGAAGCGCTCGTTTTGGTGTGGATCGTCCGCCCCTCTGCTGTGCATTCGTTGCGGCCACTCCTTTTTCATCGCAAGTTGGTGCTTTTTCTTTTTGGTGCCTTCTGCATTTTTCTGTTTTGCTGGCAGCTTTGCTTTGTGTTGGCTTCTTGTGATCTTGCATGTTTAAAAAGTTTTGATCTTTGTCTTGCTGTTCCTTTGAAGAGGTGTTGGCGCTTAGATATTTCTGATTTTCTCTTTTGCATTTTTCTTGCTGAGAGAGTTAGGGTTTTGACTCGTAGTATTTCTTCCTTTCTGTATCTACATTGTTGCCTCCAAAGGGTGCCCCTGGGGTTTAATGGTGATCTTCAAGCCTTCGGGCGCCCTTTTGTTGTTTGTGCTTTTTTGGTAGCTGGCTGTATTTATGATTCTGTCCGAGTTACTTGGTAGTGACCCTTCTTCCATTTTCTTCTCTGTAGGTGCAGTTTTTCTATGTCTTCACGTAGAAATATTGTTGAGATGTCTACAAAGGTTCCCCCTAGTATGGCTGACTGGCTAGATTCTATAGTTTTGATGTGTGTTGCTGTGGCCGACCCGGAGTATTGTGAGAGACTTAGGAGATTTCATAGAATTTGTGAGTGTATGGAGAACGAAAAGAACTATGAGTTAGTGTCTCCTAACACCTTGAGGAGAGGGTTAGTTTCCCTCCCTTAAGTCGGGTAGAACGTCCTTTCTTCTATGCCTATGACTATTTCTTTACCCAGCTACGAATTACCATTCCTTTTACTACTTTTAAGACCGAAATCTTGTGGAACTGTAATGTGGCCCCTTCGCAGCTTCATCCGAACTCATGGGCTTTTATGAAGATATTCCAGTTGTTATGCCAAGAGATGGGTGTCCGACCTACCCTGTCCCTTTTTCTTTTCTTGTTTGTGCTGACCAAACCGGGGGTGGCCAAGAAGAAGGCTTTTTGGATCTCCTTTTGAGATACCTAGGGGAGAAAGGTTTTTTTCATGTTTGATGACTCTTTTCGGGACTTTAAAATTTTTTATTTTAAAGTCCGAGCTGTTGAGGATGTTCGACCCTTCTTTCTGGACAAAAATGATGAGCCGATTTTTTCTTTATGGTAGCAGAAAGATCCTGTAGTTCTTAAGTATCCCTGGGAGAGTTTAGATAAAGTAGAGAGGGGGCTTTGTGGGTGTTTTAGAGGATCATTGGGGGGAGCCTCCTCACCTGGACACTAAGAAGTTTTTAGGGGAGAGCTCTTCTCCGTTCCGAGCTAGGTAGTGTCCGACCTCTTCTTTCATAGAAAGTTTTCTTCTATTAATTGTGATCTTGTCATTACCTACTGTGTAACTATTTTGCTGTGCTTCCTTTTAGAGATTGTGAGCTCTTCAAACTCTATGAAGGTTTTTCGTAAGGCAAAGAAGGCAATGGCTGCTCAAAATTTGTCGATTAAGACATCGGAGGAGAGCTCTTCACAGTTACCCCCAAAAAATCTGGAATCTGATCCTCAGGGGCCGAGGAAAGTCATCCCTCGAGTCCGGTCTGTTTCTATTGATCCTCTCGCGGCGACCTCTGGTGCTGCCTCCTCCCCTACTTCAGCTGGTCCTCCTCCCAAGAAGCCGAGGACTGTCGGCCCTTATAATCTGGATGACAAAGAATTTGATGGTGTGGCCTTTGCCGTGGAGCTTATTTCCCCTTATGGTAAGGTTCCTCTGGATGATGTGTCGATCCTTCACCATCTCGATTTTATATCAAGCAACAGTGTTCGGATGGCCAATCTCCGTGCAGCCTTGTCACGGGTTGACAAGGAATCTCTGATCTGTGCTACTAAGGCTTTTTTGGAGGAGGTCAAGGCTGATTATGATAGGATGAAAATTTTGGAGGATGAGTTTGAGGCCAAGGTTGTTGGATTGGAGCTTGCTGTGGAGAGGGAGAAGGCTCGGGTGACTGATGCGGAGGCGGCTGCTAATCTGGCTGATGATATGGCGAAGAAAGCCAAGGAGAGCTATACTCGGACCGATGGCGAGCTGTTGGAGACTAGAGAGAGACTTCAGTCAGCTCAGGACGACTATGTCGAGCTTCAGGGCCATGTGGTGAGTGGTATGACTGTGTTATATGAAAACTTGAAGGCCCAGGTCCGAGTTCTTGCTCCCGATGCTGACCTGTCTTTGTTTAGCATCGATAACATTGTGGAGGATGACAAGATTGTGTTTTCCCCTGATGATGATGATGAGGCTCCTTCCACTACGTCGACAGTTAAAGTTTCTACAGCTCCTGTTGCTAAATCATCTGTAGCTCTTTCTGCCGAGGTGGTCCCTCCTGAGCCTGAGCATGATGTGAAAATCCTGAATGGCCCGGACGGAGTTGTTGGAGCCACCCCAATCTCAATTATCCCTCCTTCTCCCAAAGATGCAGCTACTGGGTCAAATTTGGATCCTTTATAACTCTCTTTTTTATATCTCTTTTAATTTGGTTGCCACACATTACACCATAGACTTCTTCTAGGACTTCTCTGGTAGTGGAGGTCAGAACGTATTTTAGGAAGGATGTTGAGATCCCTCTCCTATATAGGACGTCGTTCACTATGGTGTAGTACTATGCTTCTCGTACTAGCCTTTTTGCCTCCTTTTTATCTGTGGGGAGTGTTTTGGACTTTAGATAGTTGATTATGGGAGTCATCCACCGTTGTTCTTGGTCCGATATACTTAGGACCTTTTCTTCTTCCGCGGTTGACGGGTTCTGTAGTGTTTCTTGGATGAGACTTCTATTGTTGCCCCCTGGTTTGGTGCTGGCTAGTTTCAAAAGTGCATCGGCTCAGGCGTTTTGTTCATGAGGTATATGTCGGATCTCGTACCCCATGAATTTCATGAGATGTTTTCCGGTCTTGTCTAGGTATTTTTTCATAGTGGGATCCTTTTCCTGGTAGCTTCCTTCTATTTGTGAGGTGACTACTTATGAATCACTGAAGATAGTAAGCTTTTGGGCTCCGACTTCTCTAGCCATCTTCAAACCAGCTAGTAGGGCTTCGTACTCAGCTTGATTATTTGAGGCGGGAAATTCAAACTTTAAGGAGAGTTCGAGTTGGGTTCCCTGGTCACTTTCTAGGATGATGCCTGCTTCACTTCCGGCTTTGTTGGATGAGCCGTTGATGCGTGAGCATCTTTTCTATCTTTTCCTAGTGAATTTGCATCTAATTTGTTGAGTTTAATCAAGAATTAATTATATTTTAGCCACTATGGATGCTATTTTGAGTTTTATGCAATACTGTTTATTTTAGGTAGCATTCGACTGGATTTGATGGAGTTTCTACAGCACAAGGATCAAAGGAGATGGCAGCGAGGAGTGACGCGCATGCGTGCCTGATGCATGCGCGTAACTGACGCGTACGCGTGAATGGAAGATTTGCTCAGCGATGCGTACGCGTGACCGACACGTCCGCGTGACTCGCGAAAAAGACCATCGACGTGTACGCGTGACTGACGCGTACGCGTGACATGCGCCACGTGCAGAAAATGCGAGAAAACACTGTGGGGTGATTTCTGGGCCCCATTTTAGCACCCAAGTTAGGCACGGATCCAATGAAGCCAACTGGTCTCCACGTTACAAAACGCGGAGAAGTTAGTTAATTCTGATTTAAATTCAAATTTGATTTTAAAATAGGAAAAGATATTATCTTAATTTTAGATATTAGATTTTAAATTAATTAGGATTAGTTATAAAAAGGGGAGACTTCTTTTCTATTGGGGTTAGATTACATTAGGGGGATTCCATTAGGGAATTCTATTCCAATTCTATACAAATTTACATTCCGTATTCTATGAGCAACTAATCCTTCATTGTTAAGGTTAGGAGCTCTGTCTATTTGTATGGATTGATTTTATTGCTTTTTCTATTTTAATTTATGCATGGATTTATAATTTAAGAATTATTTTCGCTCTTTATTTTATGAATTTGGGTGGAACGGAAGTATGACCCTCTTTCTATTTGAGTTCTTGTAAAACTTGGAAAAGATCTTTACTTGAACAACAGCTTGAAAACAATTTCTCCTAAATTTTAATTATTTGGATTTAACGGGATACGTGACATATAATCCCCTTATTTTTGGGTTATTAGAATTTTTTTGGCATATAAATTAAAATTTGAACTTCACCTTCTAATTGGAATTAATTGACCAAGAAATTGGCAGTTAATGAATTTTAGAGGAGGCTAGAAAGGTCTAAAGAATTAGGGTCTAGTCACATATAGTTTGCCATAAATTAAATCCTACATAATTAAATTAGTTAGTAAGAAAAGTTAATCCAAAAAAATAGATAACTCTGAAACCTTAACTATCTTCTCCATATTTTATTCCCAATTTATTCACTTATTCACCTGTCTCTTCAAACTCTTCTTTACTCTTTAATGTTTTTTGAACATCTAAACACTACTTTCTGCTTGTCTAACTAAGCCTATCAAACACTATTGTTGCTTAATCCATCAATCCTCGTGGGATCGACCCTTACTCACGTAAGGTCTTACTTGGTACGACCCGGTGCACTTGCCGGTTAGTTTGTGGGTTATAAAATACCGCACCAGCCGTCCATGTAGAGGTTCCAGCCAATGGGGGTGCCTGGGGTGTCGGTGTACTCGGCGACAAAGTCGGCTAGGTACTGAGACTTGAAGGTTGTCTGAGCTTCGTATTTAAGGTCGAATTCGGACATCTTGACTGCCCATTGTAGGATTCTGCCAGCTAAGTCAGTTTTTTGCAGGATACCTTTTATGGGTTGGTTGGTCCGTATTCTAATAGTGTGGGTCTGAAAGTAGGGCCGGAGTCATCAGGAAGTGAGTATAAGGGCATAGGCAAACATCACTATTTTTTGGTAGTTTAGTTCAGCCCCTTGAAGAGCCTTACTGATAAAGTAGATAGGCTGTTGTCCGTTTTCGTCTTCCCTAACTAGGGCTGAGGCTATCTCCCGGCTTCCCACGGCGAGGTATAGGATCAGTTCCTCTCCTTGCCGGGGTCGAGTTAGGATGGGTGGTTACCCCAGGAATGTCTTGAAGTCTTGGCATCCTAGACCCTTTGATAAGAGGAGCTGGAATTCTTCTTCACCATTTCTATAAAAACCATAAAGTAATAAAAGAATCAGCCTTCAAGTCAGAGATAACAGCTCAAAAAGAAATCAAGTCGGAAGCAACAAAATCAAGTCGGAAAACAATAGAAGAAGCAATGATAAGGCTATCTAATTAAGTCTATACAAAGGTCAGAGACCCCTTAAGAAACTTTTTTTGTATCAAGATAAAAGGCTCTTCCCCAAACTTCTCGGAAGAACCCCACAATAACCTCCTCTACCTCATCCAATTCATCCAGATTATATTTCTCTACAGGAGAGGTCTCTAACCAATACAGGGAAAAACGGGGAGAAGTGACCCTCCACGGCTTGAACTTTAGAAAAGAAATTTCTGAAGTCATGAAAAGATTCATCAAAAAGAGTAAAAACTCTCTGACGTTGAATGGCCTGGAAAGATACCCACTGCTGTTTATTATTTTGCCCACTAAAGGGCTTGATCATATGAAAAAGAAAGAAGAAAATCTTCAAAGAAGTCGGAAAATCCAAGGCACGGCTAATGAATTGGTAAATTTTCATGAAACCCCAAGAGTTGGGGTGAAGTTGAGTAGGGGCAACACGACAATGGGATAAAACAACTATCTCAAAGTCGAAAAAGGGAAGAAAAGCACCCAGATGGGTAAAAAGGCTCTCATACATGAAAAAGAAATGGGGGTCCGCATCAAAAGCCCTCCCGAAACAAACCCAGTCTTTTGGACCCGGGCAATCAACTCATATTTTGCCTCATCCCCATCAAAAGCACAGATCCTATGATGAGTACGCAGGTCAGTAAGGTAGTCGGTATCTACCAGGGGCTCTCCCCAAGAACGGTGCCATCCACCCACAATGAAAGAGACTCTAAAGAAGACATCTTTTTCTAAAAAGGATGATGAATCCTACAAAGAAAAAAGGAAAAAGAATAAAGAACAGGGTCTCTAAAGGGCCTAAAGTAAGTTTCTCAATTAAACAGAGTCATTAGGACTACAGTCAACGCTCCTCTAAACAAAAAATATGCAAATAAAAAGCATTTGTAAAAAGAGGAGAAGGAAAGAGGAACTGACCTTTCGTTTGCAAAGAAAGTAGAGGCGACGAACAATCAAAGCACTCGAAGAAGGAAGGAGTTTTTCTTTCGAACAGAGGGTGCAAGTAAGAAAATTTTCAGAAACGAAACAAGGAAAGAGAGGGAAAGTATTTATAAAGATGTTAGGGGCATAACAGTAAAACGACGTAACCATTTAAGAGATGCGCCGTTACCAATGTAACTGCTCCCCATGTGTAAATGCTAAAAACTCTGAAGAGACGCGACGTTTGATTAGACGCAACGATTGAGAAAATTTGAATCACGTTGGTTCCTAAAAAATCACGTCGGTTCTTCACCAAGTCGGCTACGATCCTGAGTTATATACTCGAGCCCAACTCATAAAAGAGCTTGGACTCAAGTAGGGGCACCGTTCATATCCTGGCCCAACACTAAGGCCCAGAACCAAATAAGATAAAAGGCCCAATCCATAGATTGGTCTCCCCACGCAACCGACCTCCTCCCAAGAGGTCGGATTCGACACAGGCTCCACCATAAGGAAGTCATGAATCAAGGGTTAGCTGGCAGATAACACTCATTCAAATAAGTAACTGCCCCTAAAATCTCTCAACCCACTTCCAGGAGTCATATCTCAACTTTCCTAAGATAAAGGGACGGTTATCCTCCTTAAAAGGTGGAACTACTCCAACGGTGGTTATGGGTTCACCACTATAAATTCCCTTTACACCAAACTTGCTTAGACCCTTGCTGACTTAGGCATCGGAGTGTCTTTGCAGGTACCACTCCACATTCACTCACATGCACACAAGTCGGACGGAGGCTCTCAGACGCAAATCCGGTCAGAGGACCCCCTCTTTCAAGCGATTGGGCCAACCTAACAAGTCCAACCCACTAATCTCCGGTTACCCATCGTAACAAGTATAATGCTGGATTTGGTAGTGAAATGGTGGGATTTGATGCAAATATTGTATATGTGTATATATGTGATGAATATGATGTGGAATAATTGATAATGAGGCATTAGTATTTTTGGTGACCAAATGATTGATAAGTAGTGAATTAGTATTTGGTGAATTATGAGAATGTTTGGGATGACTTTGGTTATGATTTGGTTGATTTTAAATTGATAAGTTTGGAAAATTCTAATATTTTGTTTCTAGTTGTATATATGTATATGTATTCTTCTTTTTCTGATATAGAAAATCTGCGATTTCGTTGGATCAATTCCTAATAGAAAATCTCCAATCAAACCATTTTAGTATATTAGATATGTATATATACTTATCTCTTGTGATGTATATATATTTATATTTTCTTTATTTATATTTATCAGAGGTTTTTTTCTTAATTAAATTCAATTAGATGTAAATGAATCATAACTATTTTTTTTTACGGGAGAAGCTATA
>NC_029778.3:73427376-73449957 GCF_000817695.3 Arachis duranensis | reverse complement strand
CGAATTTTTTCATATATATATATATATATATATATTATCTTTTTTATTTATTTTTTTAGTAATTTGTTCTCTTTTAGAGGTTGACAATGGAAAAACAGGTATTTTATATTATAGTTTGGGTTATATTTTTGGGTTTTGTATGTATGTATGTATGTATGTATGTATGTATGTATGTATTTATACTCTGGCCGACCTTTGTTTCGCAAGTCGAGTCTGGAGCTTGTTATTTGTATATTTTGGAATTTTGGTTTTATATATTATCCTTTTTGTTCGATCTTATCTATTCTCCTATGTTTATCCGAACGAGTGTGATGCAATTTTTTATTTTAGTTTTGTTTTGCTCTTCCTCAAAGCTCCTAGATATATTTCTTTCTGTATATATCTATATATGTATTTTTATGTTAGAGGTCGTAATACCACGCTTCCTCTAATGTATGACTTAAATGTAAAATTCTATGTTGTAGGATGATACATATTGTCCATCTTAACCTTTTTAGTATTCCTGACTACCAGATCTTTTTCTTCCGGTGACTATTTTTCGTCTTGGTAGAGTTTGTTCATTGTCCATTTGGAGAGAGAAAGAGAAAAATAACTCAAAATGAACCTTGAAATTTGATCTCCAACACAATTTAGCCTTCAAACTTTCAATTGACTCAAATTGTACCCTGAAAATTTGGTCCATGCCTCAATTTGGTCATTCCGTCGTTTTTTGTCACTGAAAAGCTTTAGCCCTTTTGTCATTTTCCGTCACCAGAAAGCTGAACTGACAATTTTAAATGACACCTGACACTGTCTAAATGGCGCCGTTTAACGCTTGGTACGAGAAATATTCAAAAATGACGTCGTGTGACATGAGGGAGGGGGTTAAACAAAAACCCAAACGTCGTGTAACATGAGGACGTATACGAGAAGAAGGGTCAATTTTGAAGAGTTTAATGTTTGGGTTTTTGTTTAACCTCCTCCTTCATGTCACATGACATCGTTTCTGAATATTTCTCGCGCCAAGTGTTAAATGGCGTCGTTTAGACAGTGTAAGGTGTCATTTAAAATTGATAAGTCAGTTTTTCGGTGACAAAAAAGACGAAAGAGTCAAATTAAGGCATGAGTCAAAATTTTAAGATACAATTTGAATCAATTAAAAGTTTGAGGACTAAATTACGTCGAAAGTCAAATTTTAGGGGCTATTTTAAATATTAACTCCTAATTTCGCTTTAATAAATTCATATTCTCGGCTAATAATTAATTAAAATAACATAAAAAATTATGTATACGATAAAATATCATACTTAACAACATCAACTAAGAAAAAAAAATTGAAAATATCAATCCAAACTACACCCTAAACACCCTTATTTATCACCTTTGGACCATATACTAACACTGCAAAAATGACATGCTTTCAATGACCACATTCACGAGAGCAAAATTAATAAAAACATGTAAGGTTTTATCAAAATTATCGTAATTAGTCATTAAATCTATTATTTATATAAAATACATATTTAAATAAAAAATAAATGTAAAATTAATATATATATATATATATTTATATACAAATATATAATAATTATTTGATGATTGATTTTTAATATACATATCAATTTTTTTATTCAAATATAAGACTTTTCATACATTAAAAATATGCCTTATAATTAAATTGTATGTAAACTGATTATTAGGAGTTAGTTGCATATTGATGACAAAGAAATAGAGATTGTGTTGTAAATTTTTTATGAAAATGTCGTTAGAAGAAAGAAAAGCATGATAAGAAAATAGAAAAAAAATTATCCTCTTATAATTATTTGAATACGAGATTATTGACATAAATTAAAAAACGTACTATTTTGATTAATTTCATATTGATAATTATTTAATATAGATTTTAATTTTGATATATTAACGGTATAATTTTACATAATCATTTAATGATATTTATTTTTTTTAATAATTATTCACAATTTTTTATGATATAATGTATGTAATTAGATGCATACGTAAAATTGTTTTACACTAATAATATTTTAAAATTAACTTTTTATATATATTAATAACAATATAAATACAAAATAAATCAAATTAATAAACACAACTAAAATAATTAGTATAATTAAAATAGGAAGAAATATCAAAAGATTCATGCCTGTTATAAAATTACCAATGGTGCTGATCAAACACGTGCACACATATATATAACTCTGGATACATACGGGTTTTTTTTCAAAAGAAAACTATCCTCACCGATGCATCATATCAAGTATGCAACTAACTCCAAATAATGTATCTATTTACATCATCTAACATAAACAATACACAACATTATGTTCTATTGGTCAATTATTAACACCCATTAAAAATATCTATCTTAAGAAACAGAATGCATGGATGTAGTTGATAGCTATCTAGTTTGCATATGACAGGGTTCATTGGATTGAAGGCCGAAATACGATCTTGGGGTTGCTTGCAAATTGAAGTTTCAATAATGTTTTTATATCTTATATGGATATTAATTATTAATTGCATATATTATTATTTTACTTATCGTGAATAAATAAAAGACAATTGAGGTTGGATGCTTTTGCAACTTGCTCACACAAATACCATATACTGTGGGTTTCTTAATCCACATGCTTTATGATCGAATCCACATGAAAATTACAGCTTCCTCGATCCATTCTTAAAATTTTATTTCTTTATATAAATATATAATTGTGTACTTAGGTAATGTTTGTTTTGAGAAAGTGACAGGAAGATCTCAATTAGTATTATGTTTGTTGATTCAAAGATTGATATTAAAATTTTTGTCTTTATCTCTAAAATTTCAATATTTCAGTACTTTCAAAAAGTAGGGACATAGATGACTGAAATTTTTAGAGATAGAGACTAAAATTTTAATAATATTTTATACTTAAAATACTCTCATTTCAATTAATTAATTTTAATTTTACCCTTTGTGCAAATTAAATTAAAGCTTTATTCTTGTTTTAATTTTTGTCTCTCATTTTACATCAAACAAAATATTAAGATTTATTTCAGTCTCTGTCTCTTAGTCTCTGTCTTTTGGTCTTTCAGTTACTATCTCTCCACCAAACACTACCTTAATGATTCAATTTTACATGCATGATAAAATTTTTAAAATTTTGCATCAAATACATTCCTAATAATTAAATTTTTAAAAAATATAGAACTAATATAATAATAATACATGATAATTATATCTAATTTACTTGTATTAAAGATTATTTTTATAAAATTATTATTGAATTGAAACTAAATTTTTTTAAAAATTAGCTACCAAAAATATATTTTATATAAATAAAAAAATTTTAGAATAAAATTAAAACAAAAATAAAACTTAACATATTTTTAAAATTTTTAACCATTTTAAAAAGTATATATATTTTAGCCTTAATATTTAAGAGAGTTAAATATAATTTGAAGATGGAAGCATATCTAAAAACTTGTCCTGTATTGTGAAATTCTGTTGGCGCCAATGAGTTACGGCCTTGTTTAGTTGGAATTGGATAAAGTAGTGTTGTTGGTCTCTCTCTATCCACACACTTTCACTTCGTACCTTTCCCCTTGCACCTTTTCCCACTTCTTCTTCTTTCTCTTCAACTTCCCTTTCCTCCATTCTTTAAAGGTAATAATTAAGTTCTTCTTGCTCTGTAACTACATGCATTATTATTCATATATAATATATGCGCATTCTGTTTTTATTCAGAGTTTATGGAAGCTGTAGAAGCAAAATCATCTTCTTCATCTGGGTATGGTAAGCCTCCATGGGTATTTAGAGGAAGGTAATTAATTAAGTCTGCAAAATTGTAACAATGAATCTTTCTCTAAGTGTTGTTTATGTATGTTCAAGTTTAATTTGTGGGAAACGGGAATTGTTTCTGTCATTAACTGTTCTGTTTCTTTGTTTATCAGTGCTTTGTATCAACTTCATCTTGTGAAGGCAGAGAAAGCTAGAAGATACATTCCAAAAGAATTCAAATTGGTTGAAGCTTTTGGGTAGGTCCAATATTGTAGTTTCCTCTCTAGATTATAAATGCAGCAATTCTTTTTTTGTAAAATCATTCTAAAATCTTTTGAATTTTGATAGGACTTGTAAATTACGTTAAACTTTGAAATTAAACAGAGGTTGCATTGATTATTACTTGACACAGATACACTTTGGGTGGCTTCTTTCTAGCCAGCTATGAGGACAGTCCCGCCGGTGTCTTTGACGAGGTACGATTCTCTTTTCATTCTTGCTCTTTTATCTTTCTATTTTAGTTCAAGAGTAGTAATTTTAGTTTTCGTTGGGCGGAAATCTTTGGTAACAGAAAAAAAAAAAAAATAAAACAGCCAAAACAATTAAAATTTGTGTTATTTAACATTTATTAATTGTGGACAATTAATCAATAGTAAATAAGTAACCGTTCTTTGGGTAATGTAGCGTTACCGTTTTTCATGTATTTTATTAGCTTTTGTATAAGGGAGCCACTTAGACAGGTTAAAAACAACCTTTTTTTTAATATTTTTTAGTAATTAAAATTTAATGCATATAACTGATTAAATCGTATTATTTTTATTAAAATTAGATCAGTGACCAAAAAATTAATGAATTAAATCCTAAATCGATTTAAATGGGTATTATAGTATTTTTTTAAAAAAATATTAATTTATATTGGTTTAAAATTTAGTTCATCGATTTTTTGGTAAAATCTATTTATCCGATTTAATTATGACAGAAATAATATAGTTTAATCAATTACATATATTAAATTTTAATTGTTAGAAAACATTTAAAAAAAAGTTTTAAACGTCTTTATGGAAATGACTTTCTTCTTATAATTATCTTGGGTTCCTTTTTATCTTTCATTATAATTATAATAAAAAAGCTTTATTAAATGTAACTCGTTTACCGTTTGAAGTGAATAAAATTCACCATCCAATATTTAACTTAATGAAATTCACATTAGTGAGTTTTTTTCCCCTAAAAAAAGGTAGTATTTATAAAATATAATCATGCTATATATACATAAAAAATTAAAATCACTAAATCAATCAATTACCAATATAAAATATATATTAAAATATATACAAATTAAAAATGAGTTTATATATATATATAAAATGATTGATTTAATATCTTATTTTTTGGGTACATAATATTAAGCAGTAAAATTAAACAATTAGCCTTTAGAACATGCACTTTTAATTTGAGTTTCTTAGTACCCACATGTTTAGTGAAAGTAATAGACAAAAATCAATGCAGACAACTTATACAAAAGTGGTATATGAAAATTGGTCTTAGAATGGTTTGTTTCTACACATGGTTATTTAACATTTTTTAAGCAATGCAACCAACCTAACAACCCAATTAGAAAGAAAAAGACATCAATTATTATTGTTCACTTGACTAATTCAATGTATTGTTAACACTAGATCTTTGTTATTATATGTATAGCAGCTAGTGGTGATTGCAGGACTTGTCTGGAACCGCCCAACATCTTGTGCGTATGTTCCAACTCTTTTTCTATTGCCACTTCAATGATAGAAGTTAAATGGGGGTTGTATTACAAGGTTAAATTTTGAATCTTTAATTCATTAAATTAGACCATTATAAAAGTTTTTAAGGTTTTTTCCCCCTATTCTTTTCTTATAAATGACAAGTATTGTATTATAAACATTAGATTAAATATATTGAATTAATAATTTTTTTTCCAATTAGAGTGACTCATGTTATGAATAATGATTAGGGTTTAACTAACATGTAGCTTTAGGATATATAATAAAATTTTTTCTTAATTCTTAAAAAAATATTAAATTAATAATATTTATTTTTAAAAATATTTTCATCAAACTTTTTAAATTTTTATTTTACTCTTTTCACCATCATCACTTCTTCAACTTACCTCTATTCTACTCTTAATCTTTCACCTCACTGTTGCACCTACCCTCCCTAAATCAAATAAAATACTAAGATATAATTTAATTCTATATATTTTTTATCAAATATAATACAGACTTAATTTAATTTTTAAGTTTTAATTTTTATCTCTTAATAATTTCTGCCTCTCAGTTATCCTTTTTTTTTAAATATTATAAAATACAAAAGAACTAAATCCTAATAATTATTAAGATTTAGCTAATCCGTGTCTTTTTTATGTAAATTTTCGTAATTAATAACATACATTAATATGTATTCTGAAGGCACAGAGCTAAATCTGAAATATATTATTATTTCATGAAAAGTGGAGAAGGTAAATAGGGTGTTGCTTCAAAGTAACGAATGTTGTGGTAGTTTCACAATCAGAATTGGATTGGCTTGGCTTGATGTTGTTGATAAGCATAGAGCCAACAGCAATAGTGGGATAAGAAATGAAATATTATAAAATTGAAACCTCATTGCTTCACCAATCAGCATGTAATCATGCATGGTTGTCACTTGTCATTGCAACATTGACGTGGTGGTGGCTGAGCTAATACAGCTCCTCGGGAACTGAAGGACCTACATTCATCTTAGTGGTATGAATGCATCACACACCTCAAGTAGTGAAAATAAAGTTACAAAATCCTAAATTGCTCCATATTTATTTATTTTAATTTCTGATTTTTCTTTATTAGATTCTTAGCTTTTAAATTTACAAACTCTCAGATAGATCAATTTTTGTTTCTAACCTGTAAAAGTATGAAATAATAAGGACTAACATATGCTCTTTGTAAATTTAGAAAATAATCTAGATCATTTATAAATTTTGGAACTAATTAAGGGACAACAAAAAAAAAGTCTGAAGACCAATTTGAAAATTTTCTACAAAAGTTATTCTCAATTTATAAATTGAAGTACCGAAAAATTTAACTACATAAGCATAATTGATGATTGATTTTGGAATACGTGTAGCACATACTACATATGATTTAGGAAAAATATTTTAAATTAACGCTATTTTTTCGAAAATTTTCGTAATGTAAGTAAATTTTTGAAAAACGATTTAAGTTGAGTTTGGATAAATAATTTAATTAAATTTTTTTGAAAAAATAATTTAAATAATAAATATATATTAAAAGTAGTTTATAAATAAGTTATTTTATATTTAAATTTTTAGTTTTAAAAGCGTTTATTTTATAAAAATGTGATAGAAAGTAGTAGTATTATAAGAGAAGTTATTTTTTTAATTTTTTTATAAGATCTTAAATAATTTCTTAGAAAGCTGCAGTTTGATTTTTAAAAATTGCTCAAGGCATTAATACTACTATTTTTCATAAATCAAAAATTAAAAAAAATTATTTTTAAAACTTTTTAAATGGACCCTTAATTATACTAGACATCTTATTAATTTTAAAAAAAAGATAGAGAACTAATTTTTAATTAGTTAATATTAGTCAATTTTAATATTTATATTTATAATTTAGAATTTAGAATTTGTAATTTAGGATATAAAATTTAAAATAAATAAAATAATTTTAAAAAATTGACTGATATTAGTTAAAAAAAGATAGTTACTTAGCATTATTTATTGTTTTATTATTCAATTTTACTATCTAATGAATTATGATTGTATTTGTTTGAGAATAATTAATTAGGTTTAGTTATAGTAACATACATAGCAGTAATTTTCTTTTTCTTTTTCTTTTTTTTTTTAACCTTAACAGATGGGCCACGAGGGTGTACGTGAACAGTAATGATGCTTGTTATCATGGACGAAAGGTAACAGACTAACAGAGGACAAGTACAAAATAGTTGTTAAAATTAATCTTGATATTTTTTGTCAGGATTTGTGCTTGAAATTTTTTTTCCTCATCTTGGATTTGTGCTTGATTATAGTATATCTACTGTGCATTCTCTTACAGGAAGTGGGTCTTCCAAGTCAGATTGCTAAGTTTTCCAAGGTAGAATTTTTTTCTCTTTTTTTTTTGGTAAGAGAAATTTTTTATCTTCTAAGAAGTGCTTACCTTTTTTTTGTGTGTTTTGTTTAATGAAGGAAAGATGTTATAACCCGAACATTATTTTTGGTTTTCTGCCCATTTATTAGGCCCAAAACAAAATCTAGTTTGTTAATCTTATAAATTACAAATAAAAAAACTAATCAGTAATAAGTAATAAGTAATAAAGAGTAATAAGTAATAACACAAGTAAATCTGAAAAAACTTGCGAGTAGATTTTAAGGGGAAAAACTATCCAGTTTATGAGAAAATTTTATTCATAAACTTATAAGTCTTCGAAATAAAAAAATATCAAATAAGCTTTTGAAAAAATTGAATACTGGATTTATGGGTTTTAAAAAAGTACAATTAAAATACTTGATAACTCTTTTTTTCCTTAGATAATAAGTGCTTCACAAAATTTTTAAAAATCTAATTGTTTTACTTGAAAAAATAAATTAAAAAATAACTATCAATTAACTTAACAAAATATCCGATTGAGTACTTATAAACCAAATTGGGGCAACGATATATGATTTTGTTTATTGTTGAAACAGACAATTAGAGCAATATCAGGAGAACCTAGTGACAGAAGCAGTGGATTCTTGAACATGATTGGAATTGGTTCTATCTCATGCAATAATCAGAGGGATCAAGGTCTAAATGTTGAAGTAATCAAAATCAAATGTCTTGAGGCAGCAGATGCTTGTAACATTAGTCTCACAAGTGCTGATGGTGAGTGGATTTAGTTGCTCATTTGGTTCCACTAGCCCTGGGCTTCCTACATTATGTTATATATGTGGGAGGTACATTTTTTCATAATTTATACACTTATAAGTTTTAAACTGGTCTTTAAAATTGGGTGCGAGCACTGAAATAGTATTTGAGATCTCAATTGCATCAACTATGTCTCTAAGATTGGCAACAGTGCATTACGATAGTCCCTAACTGCGTGATGGTTCAGTTGATAGAAAATGACTTAGAGACTAATATAATATACTTTTGCCAATTTTAGATACGTAAGTTGTGCAATTGAGATATCGAAAAATATTTTTGTGCACGTGGCTTTGGAATTTAACTCCTTCATTTTCATTCTAAAATAATTGATGCTGTGATTAAGATGCTTCTCACGATGTTGTTTGGTTTTATTTGATCATCATTATCTTTAAACGAGTTTCTGATAAATAGTACACCCCATTATCATAAATGCGGTCTCAACTATAAAGAAATGTGGCTTAGGAGTTGCTTTGTTCACTATGTTTTGTTTTTTTAAGGTAGCGTTTGTTTTGCTGGAATAGAGATTGAGAGACTGAAACACAATATTATGTTTGTTGGCTCAGAGACTGGTACTAAAATTTCTGTCTCTGTTTCCAAAATTTCATTATTTCAGTGCCTCCAAAATGTAGGGACATAGGGGACTGATATTTTTAGAAATAGAGACTGAAATTTTAATAATATTTTATACTTAAAATATTCTCATTTTAATTAATTAATTCTAATTTTATCTTTTGTGCAAATTAAATTAGAGTTTTATTCTTGTTTCAATTTGTCTCTCACTTGACACCAAACAGAATACTAAAACTTATTTCAGTCTCTGTCTCTTAGTCTCAGTCTTTCAGTATATGTCTCTCCACCAAACCTACTTAAATTCCCCCTTAATTTGTGATTAGTTTATGAATAAAGATATTGATTGATGTACAAAATATTTTAAATTGCGGTGGCTTTCATAGGCACCAATAGCGGGATGGGGCCTCCAATCAAAATGTCGCTTCCAAGTTTCAGGTAAGCAAGCTTGAAATACATAGATTTGAGTTTGTCAGAAGTCAGAAGCAATGATAATCACTTTTTGTTCTAAAATTGCAGTGGTGGTACAGAGTATAATCCTAATCTCCTTAAGTACTCTTGCCGGATTGAATGCAGGTTTTCTCTCAAACCTCAAAAGTTCATTAATATTTATTCACTTGAATTCTTTGGATCTTCTCCTTTGACCCATATTTCTAAGTGAATGCTCTATCAATCTTCGTCCTATTTGTCTAAATCACTTGAGATAAGATTCCATCATATTTTTCACATTCGGTCATACTGAAATTATGTTCATATCCATTGTCACAACATAGTTAGTCACTTAATCTCAATGATACTAGGAACAATTTAAACAAAATTACACTACCTGTAACTTTTTATAAGATGTAAAATTTATAGATCCAACCATTGAATCACCATAACATGTAATGAAGATTATTTAGAATTATTAATTCATGAAAATAAACTCATAAATTAATTTTCTCAAAACATAGCATTTAAATTACGTGTGTTGATTTGACATAGGGTGCAAGCAGTGCAGCCATTGAAGGTTTCAGGGGCAATCCCTTCAACTTCAACAAATGATGAGAGAGAACAACATAATAGTGACGTTGCTGAAAATCATGAGAGTTTCAGCACTTATGTGATGTTATCAAAACCCATTTTAGCACTTAAGTTTAATCAAATGAAGATGCATGTAGAAGCTCCTGTTGTGCTTTCCCAATTCTCAAGTTCCATAGAAACTACTGCCAGTTCTCTTCCATAATGACTTCTTTTCTTTTCTTTTCTTTATTCCCTGAAGTTCAGGATTTGTATTAAGTGGAGCGAAGCCTATTAGAATCACCAATCACCAAGTCCTCTATCACTGTTGAGCACTGTTTTAACCATATACAATCACCCCGATCTAGGTGTTAGATTCAGAAAGAATACTTCAGTTTGTATTCCAATTTTGTATGCAACTCGAAAACATGTATTTAGGTAAATAAAGTTGAATTTGTCGAGGAGTGTAACTCTTTGGTTATAAAGAATCAAGATAATCAAAAATCAGAGTGATTAGTTATGACAATTATAGAGAACTAGTCTTGGTTTAAGTGTGCTATATAAGTAGAGAAGTAAAATTCTATTTAGATTTTTTTAGTGACTTATTATTTTTTTGAACTCAATTCAATGTTGCTATTTTTTAGTTTTCTATTTTCCTTTCTTCTTTTTACTTTTCTGCTATCAAAGCTAGTGCCGCAAGAATCTTTTCATGGTATCACAAACTTCAAGTGTTTGATACATGCCTCAATGAAAATATGAAAATTTTACTAATTCCAATTCCAATAATACTCTTCTCTTGTCTTCTGTTATCAATAATTTTCTCCTAAATTTCTTCAATTAGAAATCTTTTTTATCCAATTAGTGCAAACTTGGTGATAATAATCACAAAACTTGACAACAACAAGCTCTCTTTGCAATTTGAAGACAAGATCTTGAAGATCATCTCCATCCAACACAAATTCCTCCTCAATTTGATTCCACGGCAAATCAGCAAGCTGAGATTGAATCTCAACAATTCAAATAATGGAGGCATGACGACTATAATCTCGCCTCATGGATGCTCGCCTCTATAGTTTCTGGTTTCAAGAGTAAAATGGTTGGGTGCATCTTTGCTCATGAAATTTGGGGAACGATTGAAGAATATTTCGAGAAATCCATCAAGTATAGGGTCAAATAACTCAAAGCACAACTCAAATTAGTCAAGAAACGTGATATGTCTGCTCAAGATTATATCTCAAAAATTAAAAATCTTTCTGATTCTTTGGCAGCCTTAGGTTACCCTCTTTCGACAGAAGAACATGTAGAAGTTATTCTTGAGGGTTTAAATGAAAACTATCAAATCTTTTAATCTGTGTGAATTACAAACTCTGGTATTGACTCATGATGACATGATGAATAAGTTCAGAAAGCCAGATAATGTTCTTATACAAGCTAATTTTACTCAAAGTTCTTTTCCTTCTATACCAAATACTATAAGAGATAGTCCGATGAGAAGAAGGGAGAGAGGTGGAGGTCGATCTTTTAGAAGTGACAAGCCTTTTTATCAACAACCAAGACCTCAATGCCAAGTTTGTAGGAGATTTGGACATATTGCTTGGCATTGTTTTCATAGATTTGACCAACAGATTCCTCCACCATCACAAAATCAAGACGAACGAACAACTATAACTCTCTTTCATCGACTGCTTCCACTTCATCACAAGTGAATTCTATTGCATCCACTCCTTCTCCACCTACAAACACCTTTCATAACCCTGCTGCATTTCTTGTTGACTGTCTTTGACCCAGCTTGATATCCAGATACAGGTGCATCTCATTATGTAACCTCGTCTCCCTCTAACTTGATTGCATCATCTAAATAAACAGGGCCAAAAAAAGTGCAGATTGGTTATGGAACAGGTATTTCTATATCTAATGTTGGACACTCTTTTTTGTATTCTTCATCTTCTAAAAGATAGTTCTCTCTACAAAAGTTAATTCACTGTCCTAATATAACCAAGAATCTGATCTCGGTATCTAAATTTGCTGAGGATAACTTTGTTTATTTTGAATTTCATGCCTTTTATTGTCTTGTTAAATTCCACTTCACCCATAAGATTCTATTACAAGGTTTTAGGCAATGAGACTTATATCAGTTTTCTAACATTGTTGTCCCTTATCATTCACAAACAGATTTATGTCCTAAAGCTTTTTTTATCTCTCTTTCTTCTTTTGATTTGTACATCTGAGATTAGGACACACTGCTACCAAAACTGTACATCTTGTTCTATCAAAATGTAACATTTCTTTTGATAATAGTGTTAATAATAAGAAGTCTAGTCTTTGTGAAAATTGTGTTCAGGCCAAAATGTATTCTATTCCATATAGTGATTCTTTAACTGTTTACAATTCACAATTGCAATTAGTTTATACAGATGTTTGGGGATCCTCTCTCATTATTTCTCATCTTGGTTACAAGTATTATGTCACATTTATTGATGCATTCTCAAGATATACATGTACTTTCTTACTTTCTCACAAATATCAAATTTTTACAGCTTTCATTCAATATAAAATTTTTATAGAGAATCTAACTGATTGCAAATTATAGGTTTTACAGTCAGATAATGGCAGCGAGTACACTTCCAAATCTTTTTCTATATATCTTGCACAAAAAGGTATTCAACGTCGTTTTTCATATCTATATATCACCCAATAAAATGAAAGAGTTGAGAGGAAACATAAGCACTTGATAGAAATGAGCTTAGCCATGTTATTTACTACTCAAATGCCAAAGATTTTTTGGGATGAAGCTGTTATTATAGCTACTTATTTGATAAATAAGTTACCAACTCTTATTTTGTCACAAAAATCACCTTTTGAGGTCTTATTTAAACAGAAACCTGATTATCAATCTCTCAAAGTCTTTGGCAGTGTATTTTTTCTCTTCTTACACCTTATAATCAGAATAAATTAGAATATAGATCACATAAGTGTGTGTTTCTTAGATATGCCCCTAATTACAAAAGTTATAAATGTCTATCACCCAATGGATGAATATATATCACTAGAAATGTTAAATTTGATGAATCTCAGTTTTCTTATTCTGATTCATTTCTCTCTAAATCTATTACTAACAAGCTTGACTTAACTAAGACAGATGCAGATAGTTCTTTTTATTTTTCAAAGTGCCTTATTCCTACTATTGTTCCAAATGTCACTTCACCCATTCATCAAAATTCATACACCTTAAATGAACAAGATACTTTGATTAGTTCACACACAATTAAAGGTATTCCTTCTGTCACAACTAATGACTATCCAAGCCATCAATTAAAGGATACTTCTGATCATAATCACAATCTTACTCCAATATAGCACCAAGGTCTTATGCACTCTACTTCTGGCATAGACTTGGTTCTTCCACCTATAGAATTTCTTAACACTCAACCCTCTACAACATCACACCATTCACAACACATTACTCATTACAATACTCATGCTATGATGACAAGGTCTAAAATAGGTTCGTCTAAATCAAAAGTATTTTTTATTTCTGTTTTGTCTAAAGCTAATGATGCAACCTCCTAAAACAGCTCATGTTTCTCTCAGTACCTTGTTGAAAAGAGGCGATGATAGAAGAGTTTAAAGCTCTACAAAGAACCAATACTTGGTCTTCAGTGCCTAAGCCAGAAAATACAAAAGCTATAGATTGCAAATGGATTTTTACTATTAAAAGACACCCTAATAAATCTATTCACAAATATAAATCTAGGTTAGTGGCTCAAGATTTTCATCGAGAAGAAGGTTTTGACTTTGAACAAATTTTTAGTCCAGTAATTAGACCTACAACAATTAGGTTGATCTTAAGCTTAGCTCTTTCTCGAAATTGGGTTATAAGACAATTTGATTTCAACAATGCCTTTTTGAATGGGAATTTACATCAAATAATCCACATGTCATAGCCAATTGACTTTAAAGAGAAATCTGATACACATGTTTGTAAGTTGAACAAATCTCTTTACAGCTTGAAACAAACTCCTAAAGAGTGGTTCATTAAGCTAAGCGCTACTTTGCACTCTTTTGGTTTCAATAATGTCAAGTCTGATAATTCTTTCTTTATAAAAAAACGTAGCAGTTCTATTATTTATATTCTTTGCTACGTGGATGACATAATTCACATTGTGTGGCTGACATGATTAAGAAATTGGACACTATTTTCTCACTAAAAGATTTAGCTGACTTAAGCTATTTTTTGGGGATCGAGATTCACAAAACTAAAAATCGAAAATTGCATCTCTCACAAACCAAATATATTACATATTTATTGTCAAAATTGGGGATGGCTTAAGCTAGCTCTATGCTAACCCCTATGATTTCTTCGTTACAATTGTTGTCTGCAGGTTCAGAGAATTTTGAAGATCCAAAGCTTTATCAAACTGTTGTAGGATCTCTATAATATTTATGCGTCACAAGACCAGATATTTTTTTTGCTGTGGCAAAAATTAGCTAGTTTATGCACTCTTCCCTCCTGGCTCATTGGAAGACAGTAAACAGCATCATGGTTTATTCCTGCACAGAAGCGATGATAAAAGATTATATGGATTTGCAAACTCAAATTGGGTTGCAGATCTAGAAGATAGAAAGTCTGTGTCAGGGTATTGTGTGTATTTAGGGGATAATTTAATTTCTTGGATGTGTAGGAAACAATAAGTCGTTCCTCTACAGAAGCAGAATTTAGGAGTGTAACAGCTTGTGAAGCTGAAGTATAATAACTCAAGCAATTGTTAGAAGAACTGGATGTCAAGTTTCAAACTGCTCCAACTATATATTGTGACAACTTAAGCACTATTTTGTTAATGGCAAATTCTGTGTTATATGACAAAACTAAGCATTTCCAGCTTGAAGTACAATTAATCAAGGACAAGATAAATCAGAAACAGTTACATGTTATGCATATTCCAGGGACAGATCAGGTTGTTGATCTGATTAGGTTGCTGATCTTCTTACTAAACATTTGAGAGCCTCCACATTTGAGAGTCTGAGGTTCAAAGTGCAAGTTGTCCCAAGGCCAAGCTCGAGTTTGAGGGGGTGTCGAGGAGTGTAACTCTTTGGCTATAAAGAGTCAAGATAATCAAGAATCAGAATGATTAGTTATGACAATTGTAGAGAACTAGTCTTAATTTAAGTGTGCTATATAAATAGAGATGAAGTAGAATTCTATTTAAGTTTTTTTAGTGATTCATTATTTTTCTGAACTCAATTCAACATTGGTATTGTTTAGTTTTCTATTTTTCTTTCTTTCTTTTACTTTTCTGCAATCAAAGTTACCGCGACAAGAATCCTTTTAGAATTAACTTATTTTAAGATTTAAAATTTTTATTTATTTAATTTTATAAAAATTTGCTTCAGGTATTTGCTATTTGATTTGCAGCTGTTTGTGTGTGTGTGAAATAGGTTAAAATGCTAATGTCAAATTTTAATTTAAAAAAATTATTTTTTATTTTATCACTTTAATAACCTCCTCAATTTAAAAGAGTTTAATACAAAAAAAAATATTAAAATCAAAAGCTAACAGTATCCCCAATTTCAGGCATATCATTTTGACAATTCTGGCTTCTAACATCAAACTCACATAAGATTCTGAATTGATACTGCCATTACTTTATCAATACAATTTCGGAAGCGCATAGCACTGCTGCCCGCACCCTTTGCCAAGCATCTGTAACATTAATATTGAGTTTATACCTTTTTTTTTTCTGAAACAAAATGTTCAACACATTAAGGTAGAGAATCAATAAAAATGTACAGATAAAATAAACTAATTTTTAATCATCTTTAGTGATGTCATCAACAATCCCAAAGGTCAAATATTATTCCACTCTTTGTAACTCCTAATCGACCTATTGACTACTTTCACAATATCTGTTTCTCTCATCCTCTAAATCTGAATCATATACTACATCATCTCTCATCAAACATATGCCAACATGTTACTTACCACTCCCATCCAAATTAGCGTGAATCTCATTAACTGCATTTCGTGGAATATTTTTTTCTGTTGTGCTGTTTAGACAATTGTACCTGTCTAGTGATGGGACAATTCATGTGCTACTAATAGAGAAAAAAATAAGAATGATATTTTTTGTTTTCTATGGTATTTCTAATTCGAAAGGCCAATAATTATTTCTCATGAATCTGAACTCAATTAAAGGGTTTGAATGAGTTGTTGCAGGTTTGAATGAGTTGTTGCATGTATAAGATAGAATTTAAATTTTCGATATTTGTTTAAGTAGACGAGTCAGCTGACCACTAAACCAACCAAATTAATTATTAAAAATGATATTTTATTTAGTATATTCTATTGAAGTTATAATGTTTGTTTAAGTGTTTGATCAAACTTCATATTTGAAAAGGATAAATATGTGAAAACAATAAAAAAAAATTAGTCAATAATTATGAATTTTGAATGTGTAACTTGATTTTTTTCTAATGTGAAAATTTGTCGAAATTACAATATGATGACAATTTTTAAAATGCCATGAGAAATTTAGGGTTACTAGGATATTAAATTCCTTAAATTAAATTTATTGTAAAATTAAAATTTATAAATAAAGTTATTTTATATTGATATTAAATATTTTGCGTCACTAAAACTAACATGAGTTAAAATGATAATTTTTGAATTAATAATTTTTAAGAATACTTCTTGTAATTTTAATTATATAAGTATTGTTAAAATTTAACGAATATAAATATTATCACCATAACTGCAGTTATCTTATATTTACTCATATATCATCATCATAAGTACCCTAAACTAAAATCCTCTTATTATTTACTTCATATGTTTCTGTACGGTACGGTTTTTTTTTTTTATCGATTATTTGTTTAAATTTCCTAGACATATGGCTCTTAAAAATATGAGCCAAACTTGTTTGGACAGACGGACAATTTATTTATCTGAGTTAAACGGACATGTTCTTATAATCTTATATCTAAAATTAGATCCGTAAAAAGGAAAAATTAAATGAGATAAATCCGATTAGTTCACAAAATATCAAATTAAATGGGCCAGTTCACAGCTAAATAGCTAAATAGATAGTCTGTTTAAATGTTTTTTTTCCCTTTCTATTTCAATACAAATTTAATACGATTCTGGTTTTTTCTCTAAATCAACTTAAAGATTTGTTAACGAGCCTTACTTCAAGTGGCATAAAAAAGATATCATATGTGTGGCTGATTTTTTTAGATATGATTTGGGGGTGTGAGTTATACTGGGATATGATGATTACGGGTGATTTACACTGTTATGACGGCGTTGCTTTTTTGGAATTTTGGGGGAAAAAATCGGAGGCACCGATTTGAAGCAGGGAGGAATCAGTCCCACCGATTTGTGTGAGTGAGAGGTTGATGGGTATAAAATCGGTGCCACCGATTTGAGCTAGGGAGAGGCTAATGGGTATTAAATCGGTGCCATCGATTTGTGGGTGCTGGAAGACGTTTGCTAAGAGTGCAGTAATCGGTCCCACCGATTACTGGAGGCAGAGAATTTTATTTTAATCCGGGGTGCACCAATCGGACCCACCGATTTGGGTGTGCAACGGTCGGTCCCTCCGATTTGCCCTTAATCAACACAAAAAGCGGATGGTAGTATCACAGAAGCCCCATTTCTTCCTCGTCAGCTAATGTTCATCCTCTTCTCCTCTCTTCTCTTCTCTGATTCTTCTCCTTCATTTTTGTAAAAGAAATTCCTGTGAGGTTGAGAATAGTTAGTGTTATGGATGATAGAGTTGTATTGAAGATTTATTATTACGGACAAATCTTATTACAAACATATGAGGGAGTTCAATTTGTGTGTGAAAATCTATTAGATGTTGTTATTCCGTTCATATTGTCATTTGAGGAGTTGAAAGGTGTGATTTGTGAGAAGATAGATTCTCAAAGATGTAGGAAGATATCGTGTATTTTGTACAGGTATCCTTTACCTGTGTTTGGTGGGTTTGTTCAATTTCAGACCAAGTATGTGATGGACGAAGCGAGTATGCAGGAAATGTTTTCAATGTACATGGAAAATCGCCACCGAATGTCGTGCATCGAGTTATATATTGAGTTTGAGCAATCTGAAGCGGACCGTAACATTGAATTGGAAGATTATAATAGTGAAAGCGAAGATGAATTTGAAAGTAAATATGAGATCGTCGGTCCAGGTGAGGACGAAGAAGCAGCTGGCGGCGCCATGAACGCAGATGTGGCGGAAGTTGCAAATGCACTAACAAACCCAGTTCATCCTCACCGGTACAAACATTCATCTCCATACATACATACATACAAGGTTTATTTCTATTTTTATTTCTATTTCTAACCACTTAATAATAAAATTATACATATATACATGTTTAATTTCTAATTTCTACTTAGTGCCATTATAATATATATTGTTAATAAAATCTAAAATTATCACTATTATTATCATTAAATAAAATTATTAAAAAATAAAAACTTACATAATTTGGATCTCCAAGATAATTAACAATATGAAGTTCCGGTTGATTTACTTCCTTGGTTTTCCTTTTTTTTGCCATTTTTATTCAATTTTTTTCACTGAGATAAAGGTGGTCCAACAATGGTGAAATGGTGGGATTGAGAGTAAGCAGAAAGAGAAAGTTATTGTGAGAGTGAAAGAGATAGTGTTGGAGGGTGAAAGAGATAGGGATATCCGGTTTTAAGTGGGTGAAACACGCATAAGGAGTCACGGGCCACCCAGGAGCCAGCTGCATGCGCGACGCGTGGCAATGAGGTCACTATTCGGTGCCACCGATTTGCGCACCTACCCCTCCCTGAAATCGGTCCCACCGATTTCCTTGCCCCCCATCGGTGCCACCGATTTCTTCAACAACGACGTCACATCTCCGTCAAACACCCCAAAATCCCATAAAGTTGCGAAACACCAGCACCTTCCCGTATCAAAATTAAAAAATTCTATATGTGTATAGGTGTAGTGTGGTGTGTGTGAATATGTAACTTAGGATAGGAGGTTTTTTAATCTAACCAAAAAAAAAAACCAAACCTAAAGATTTGAGCTACTACAAAAAAAAATTGTTTTAAAATTTCTTTGGATGTATATATAAGTGATTTATTTTTGTCATAAAACTTTTCTTTTCTATCGAGAAAACTGTTTTTGTTCTTGCCTAAAACATGTTTTTTTTTTAAATAAACTCTTCTGTTTTTCAAAAAATAATAAATAAATAAATCAGCCTATATAATTCACCAAACAAATCGTAAATAATTATTTTTTATTGTTTGGTTAAGAAAAAAAATAAAAAAATTGGTAGGATTCATTAAATTTTTTTATTTCTAATATTACTCTTTTACTTTTTTTCAATATATTTTATAATATAAAGATAAGATTATATTTTTATAATATTTTTTTTATTTTCTTTCCATCCAAACACATTTAAAAAAATTTTATTCAATTTCTTTCTTTTTCTTTTTTCTTTTTTATTTTCTTTTTTTCTATTTTTTTTCTTCCAACTAAATTAAAAATTGCGAATTCAAATTTCACTCCTAATTAAAAAAGAAAAAACTTATGTAAGTCGAATATTTAGGTAGATCAATCTTAAATAGGTTTAATTGGTCCATTTGACAGATCTATTATTAAAAATTAATTTTTAAATTAGTTATTATATATTTATGTATTTATATATAAATATATATAATTTAATTTATATTTAATTTATATATTATATTTTAATATATAATTTATATTAGTACCTGTAGTTATTACATTGTGGGGCCGCAGTTGTTCAATGATTCATTCTTTCCCGCTTCTAGAATACAGGAGAAAAATTTTGATTACAAAAATAAAATATCGTGTTGAAAGTTGAATACTTGAATAGGTCCAAAAAAATGAAATGACATGTTGAATCATTGATGTCTTGAATAGGAGTCCTGATGACTACCCTCTTCTTTGTAGACTGTTGAGTAAACATGTTAAAATAGAAAGGATCTAGGTGCTATTATTACTACATTTTTATTTGGTGAATGCTATGATATTTAAAAAGTAGTGTCTATTTATTAAAAAAAGTTAAAAATTATTATTTAATTTAAAAAATATAAAAATAAATAATTTTTAAAAAATTAAAATTTATTAAAAAAATAAATTAAACAAAATTTAGATAAAAATTCATAAACATCATAGAATTGGTCTTTTTATTTTAGCCGAAGAATTTTAATTGTTTATTTATATTATCTATTTTTTAATATGTGAAATAATGATAAATATGAGATTAATTAAGATGATAATTGTTTAATTTAATAAATAATAGTTTTGGATTAATATTTTAGAAATAAAATTTATTTTTAAAGAAAAGAGAACAAAATAACAAAGCACATTATAAAAATATGGTTGGTAATAACCACTCCTTTATTTTTATTTTTAGACAATGAGTAGGTGTTTTAAAATCTTAACTATGCATTTTATATGAAAAATTTCACCACGTTGTTAAACCACTTTTGGGTGTGGCTTTAATTTGGAGTGTAATTTCTATGATGGCAACCAATATCTTTGAAACTGAAAAATAAATTGAAGAGTCTAATTTACACTTTTTAAAAAAATTTTAATATTAAAATATAAATTTAACGGTCAAATTTGTATATTTAAAAAAATTTAAAAGAAGAAAAAACAAATTTGACCAACAATTTGAATGTTCAAAAAAAATAAATAATAAAGGTCACAAAGCTTACCTTTAAATACGTGCTTTTCACATGAAAAAAAAACACATTAAGTCTCTATATTATTTGAAATAGTTAAGTACTTTTTGCAGCGGTGAAGTTTGAAATAAAATTTTGAAGGATTAGATAAAAAATAATTGTCAATATATTTTTGATATGGACTCCATTTAAAATAAATTCGTCTAATTTTATTTTTTTGATTTGGGTGATATTGTCAAATTTAAAACTTTTTTTAGGATTTTATTTCAAAAAATTAAGGTCAAACTAATCAGATGCAACTCTTTAAACTTTTGAAGGTTGTATCTCACTTTTTTCGTAATTCATTAAAATAGAAGAACTATCTACAGGTGTTGATATTGTAAAAGTTATATGTTCTCCTTCTTAAATATTAACCTTCCTCTTAAAAAATGTATCAATTCTTTGATTTTTCATGATTATTTTATATAAAAATTTAAATATATATCCTGTAAAATATATAAAAAAGAAGTTAGAAGAACAAATATTAAAATTTATAATATTTATTAAATTTTTTATCAATTTATACAAATACAATAGTATCAATACTTATTAAATATTCTAATATTTTTTATCATATAAAAAATTAAATTAAATAAACAGTTAAATATAAAATAATATTAAATTATATAAATAAAAAATACCTAATTTTTTATCTTTGAACTCAAAGGTAGAAGGAGTGTTGCTTATTGAATAGAAAGTTGCGAAATGTGAATACACTCAATTTAATCTAAATTCAACATATTTTGAATGTTTAAAACTAAAAACTATTGTGCCATAAAAGTAAGAGATGAAGATTGAACTTTGGTACTTTAAGTTATAGTAAAATATTTGAGCCAACTTAACTATTTTTTATTTTTTAAAAAAGTATTACTAATTTTTTAATAAAGGTTTGAGGAGCCCCTTGTCTAAACTAAGCTCTGCCCCTGCTTTTTTGGTCTTTAATGTCTTAGGTCAAAATCAAAATTATTTCCGACTTTTTTTTATTAATATCATCCTCAATGTTACAAAATGTTATAAAATCATCATTTTTCTAATTCTTGAACCAAAATATCCTTTATCATCATCATCCTCCTCTTCGCCTTCCTGACCCACACCATATCCACTGCCACCTACATTATCATAGCTGCATCTACTGCTGCCGCTAATTCAGAGAGAGAAAGAGAGAGAGAGAGAGTTGCTATTGGTGGGTCGTCACTGCTGCTGGCGATGCCATTTTATGAAGACTTGGATGGGATAGAGAAAGAATTGAGTTTCCTTGGTGATGAAGATCAAGCATCAAGTCTTAGTGGTGAAGAATCCTTTGAGCATGAAGAACCTTCTCCGGTTGGATTTGAAAGCGTTGAGGAGGTAAATTTTTCTCACCCTCCCTATTATGATTTGAGTAAGGGAAAATGTTTTGATAAAACTATTGAACAAAGGATTGAGATTAAGAGATCTTGTGAAGAGGTGGAAGTCCCTAGAAATAGAAGAACGAGGGTTGGTTATGCTTTGTTAAGGTCTTTGGAAGCATCTTTGCCTAGGTTGCCATCTACACTTTCATTTGAGTGGGTGAAATTCATTTCTATTAGCTTTATTATCCCACTTGAATATGGTTTT
>NC_029778.3:73424966-73427283 GCF_000817695.3 Arachis duranensis | reverse complement strand
GGCGTTGCAAATCAAGGCTCATTATGGTTGATGCATCAAACATGAGATATAAAGGTTGGAGTAGTGCTCAAATAGATGGGTCTAGGAGGATTGTTGGCCACTATATAGAGAATTCACCTTACTCACCACCCGATTGGGCCAATAATGATGATCAACTTCAAGACGGGTGTGAGATAAAGTGTGGGACCCCGGATTAGAAAACGATGATCAACTTTTGGAGCCCCAAGCTTGTGAAGAACTCCATCAACACTTGGCTCAATCCATGAAGAATCTTGGGGCACAATGGAGAATCAAGCATTGGTGGGAGTTCCAAGATGAGTACAAGCACAAGCCACCTTGAGAGGAGCTCCCCATAAGTCCAACTTAAGGACAATAAACAAAAGTGCTAGGTGGGAGACACCCCACCATGGTAACATCTTTTCATTTTCCTTTTTTGTACATATTAGTAGAATTAGTTTAATTTCATGTTTTTATTGGTTTGTTAAGTTTAGTTAGAAGTATAATATGATAAATAAGGTTTTAGGGTGTTTTGGTAGCTGTTTGGGGGATTGAAAGGCTTGGATTGGTGCAAGAACTTAGAAAAATATTTTTTTTTGAAAAACAGAACACCATCCACGCGCACGCGCACTATACGCGTATGCATGCATCAAGCGTTTTCGACCATCCACGCGCGCGCGCTATGCGTGCGTACGCGTGGATTGAGAAGTTTCACCTTCCATACATTTTCTAGAGAGTTGTGCCTTTGGCATAACCCCACTCGCGCGCACGCGCACATGACGCGTACGCGCCACTCTCGAAACAAGCCATCGACGCGCGCGCGCCATGCGTGCGTACGCGTGGATGTCCTTTCTTCCATACATTTCTCTTCTTCTCCTCTTTCCATTTCTTTCCTTCTCCTTCCTTCTTCCCTTCTCCTACCCCTCATCCAACACTTTCAAACACCACGGATAACCATTTATTTTAGTTAGTTTTAGTTTAGTTTTCATTTTATTTTCTCTCTTTTCATCACAAGCGTTGGATTATTGAATTTGTTTACTACACATTGTTGCCTCCTTATTACCTAAATGCTATTTTAGCATGAATATTTTTAGATAATCTTTGTTGGATTCTATGATTGAGGTTATATTTTGCTACTTGATTTTGAGTTCTTCATGCTTACCTTTTAAGAATACCAAGTGATGAGAATTGCCTTCGAGCTTGTGACTCTTTTGAATTGCATGTTGTAGCTAGCCACCATGTGATTTGTGCCTTATTCTGTGATTAGGCAATTTCTTGATAGATGATGTTGTGTATTTACCTTAATGCATTGTATTTCATGATCATATGCATCCATATGTTTTAGCTTGAATGCTTCCATGCTTCTTTAATGCTTGTTTTACCTTACAAGTTTACTTAAAGCATCTCAAGCACACTAGGATAAGTGAAGTGCATGCTTCTTTTGTGACATAACTTTTATGCTAATGTGTGTTCTAAACCACGCAATTTAGAATTCACACACCTAATATTTCTTAATGTCACACTAATTCACTCACTCAATTCTAGTGATTTACCTCATTCCAACAATTATGCTTCCTTGCTTTTGTTTTCCCATCTTATGGTGTTATATTTTTGTTTTTCACAAATGATGCACCATAAGCAATAACGGAAGCAAGACTAAGAACACGCAGCAATCCGGAGATTTGCCGTACCCCCTTGCTCATCTTTGAGTGCACCGAGGACGGTGCAAACTTTTAAGTGTGGGGAGGTCGTCCGACCGATCGGCAATTTTGGGTGACAAATTTCTAATCTCAACACTTTTTTGCATTTCATTCTAGGATTTTAGGATTTTTACTTGCATTTTCCTATTTTTGCATGCATATATACAATAAGCTTAGTCAAAATAATGAGATGTTTCATGAATTCTATCTATAGGGCACCAATTGAATTGAGTGAAAACTTTTCATAGAACTTGCTTGAATTATATATCTTGTGGATCATGTTTTTGAGCTAAGAACACAAGCAAGTGAGTTTTGAGCCTAATGGTGTGGTTACATCTTATAACCACTTATTTTCTTTTTTGTGTGCATTATTCTCCTTCTATGAATGTAATCTTTGATTTGTTTGATCCTTTATATCCATTATTTTGTGTATTTATGCATTTATATGATTGAGGCCATCATTTCATTTAGCTCACTTACCCAAATGGCCTTACCTTTTATCTTCCTTTGTTAGCCAAATTTGAGCCTACGATTAACCCACTTGTTCTTAATTTTAGCACATTACAAGCCTAAATCGAAAAACAATAAATGTCCTTAATTTGGATCTTTGATTGGCTTAG
>NC_029778.3:73396636-73424665 GCF_000817695.3 Arachis duranensis | reverse complement strand
GGTTTATCTTGTATTGATTTTAGGGGATTTTATCACCTTTTACCCACATTTATCCATTGAAATAGCATGGTTTTATAACTTCTCCTTTAATTGTGCTTAAGAGTGAAAACATGCTTTTTAGGACTTAAAATAGCTAAATCTAATTCTCCTTGATTCCATTAGATGCCTTGATATGTTTGCTAAGTGATTTTAGATTTAGGAGGCAAGGATTGGACCAAGGGAATGAAGAAAAAAAGCATGAAAAGTTGGAGAACTCATGAAGAAATGAAAGAACCGGAAAGCTGTCAAGCCGACCTCTTCGCACTTAAATGACCATAACTTGAGCTACAGAGGTCCAAATGATGCGGTTCTAGTTGGGTTGAAAAGCTAACATCCGGGGCTTCAAAACAATATAAGATTTGCTATGATTGAATTGTGCATGGTGATGCGTACGCGCATAGTACGCGCACGCGCCGTTGCTGCCACCTGGTTCACTTAAAGCAAAACGTGGCTAGTGAATTCTAAAGCCTTGTGGGCCCAATCTAACTCATTTCTGATGCTATTTAACCCAAGGAGTGAAGGGAGAATCAATATACTTCACAACATTTAGAGTTAGTTCATTACCATTAGTCATAGTTTTAGTTTTAGAGTAGTTTTAGAGAGAGAAGCTCTCACTTCTCTCTAGAATTAGGATTAGGTTTAGGTTAATCTCTCTTCTTAGATCTAGGTTTAATTCATGCTTTGATTCACTTTTCTTTTATCAATTCTTAATCTTTCCCTCTTCCTCTTTCTAGTTATGTGCTTTAGTAATTGTAATTCTTCATTTTGTTTTGGATAGATTGTTGTTTCTTTGTTTTCTTTCAATAATGCAATTTGAGGTAATTCATGATAATTGTGATTTTCTTGATTGTTGTTGTTAATTTCTTTGCAATAATTGTTGTTAGATTCTATTCTTGTTCTCAATTTACCATGCTTTTCTTTTGTGCCTTCCAAGTGTTTGATGAAATGCTTTGTTGGATTTTAGTGTAGGTTTTGTTCCTCTTGGCCTAGGTAGAGTAATTAGTGACTCTTGAGTTATCTAATTCCCTTGTTGATTGACAATTAGAAGTTGCTAATTGATTTGAATGCCTCTAAAGCTAGTCTTTCCTTTAGGAGTTGATTAGGACTTGAGGAATCAAATTGATTCATCCACTTGACTTTCCTCCATGGTTAACTAAGTCGGAGGAATGGACAATTTGTCATCACAATTGAGGAGGATAACTAGGATAGGACTTCTAGTACTCATATCTTGCCAAGAGCTTTGCTAGTTGTTAGTTTATTTTCTTTGCCATTTATATTTCTTGTCTAAAATCTTAAAAACCCCAATTATAACTCACAACCAATAATAAGACACTTTATTGTAATTCCTAGGGAGAACGACCCGAGGTCCAATACTTCGGTTTATAAATTTTAGGGGTTTGTACTAGTGACAAACAACTTTTTGTATGAAAGGATTATTGTTTGGTTTAGAAACTATACTTTACAACGAGATTTCATTAGTGAAATTCTAAACCGTCAAAAATCTAATCATCAATGCCCTTTTTGCTGGCGGAACCTTTTTTTTCCTCTTCTTATTTCTCGTTGGCAATATAGGTGGCAGTGGGTGTGGTGGAAGTGGTGTAAGTGAGAAAGGCAAAAAGATGAGGATACTGACGATGAAAGGTATTTTGGTCTAAGAATTAAAAAATGATAATTTTATAACATTTTGTAACGTTGAGGATGATATTAATAAAAAAAATAGTCGAAAACAATTTTAATTTTGACCTAAAACGTTATGAACGAACAAAAGTACTTAACCCTATTAGAAATCACCATTCTAAGCCCATCGCAAAAAATAAAAAGCAATTTTTTGAAGTTTGAGCATTATCAATCTTTTTCCTAGTTTTTAGGAATGACAACACTATCCGAATTTGTGGGTACCCACTCTGTCTTTACTCATTCGGAGTGAATTTTTAATGGGACGGGTTCTTGGATGAGGTAGAGGGGGATCGGATTTAGGTTAAACCCGTCTCTACTCTCTTCGATATATATAATATATATACTTTTAATATATAATATATGTAATATATATAAAAAAATTTGTAAAATAATTAATAATATTGTATCATATTTAAATTTTTACATTAATTTATATTATATATATAATGATGGTTGTATTAATTTTAAAATTTAATTTTATTTATTAGATTTTAATAATTATAAAAGCAAATAAAAGCAAAGTAGATACCACAAAAGTAAATATCCACAAAAACAGATTAAAATTTAATTTTTTACTACCCATAAATAAAAACAAAACGAATTTAATACGAATTTTTATAAAATAAAATAAAATAAAATAGAACAAAAATCCTTCTCTATCTATCCCATTACCATTACTTGTTCCCAATTTCTAGCTCTACTTATAATAATAACTAACTTTTGATCACATCGTGATAGATGGACAAATAATATATATTTATACAATTTTCTTTCTAGAATAACCGATGAATTTAGTAATGATACTGATTTAACTCATTTAAGACTAGGCACTCACCTAGTGCTCCATGCCACTAGTATTATTTAAGCCTTTCATCGCACTAATGTGAAATCTAAATCTAAATAAAATAATATTATACATCCAAAATTTTTTATTAATTAAATTTAATTAAATTAGTCTAATATAATAAAAATTAATTATAATTAATATTATTCTAATTTTTATTATTTAATTTGATTCGACTTGATTTATAAAAGAAATTTAAATATGTAATATTATTCATCTAAATATAATTGAAAAGTTATAGAACACAATATTTTCATAAAAAACAGAAAATCTTTCCAAATGCAAATCTATCATTGAATAAATATCATTAATTTAAAAATTTATGAATGATCGGATTGAATGCAACTTTCTAAAACTTTATAGATGTGAGTAGTACATAACATACGTATTCACAGGTAATATTCCAAGGTACTCATTTCGATGGGTTTCTTTTGCCTTCCTTATAATGATACAAAGAAATCTAAACACCAAGTTGAAAAAAGAAAAAAAATATTAAATAAAAAGACAAAATAAGTTAACATTTATGGTGCAATGGTTCCGTAGCATGCAGTAAAGCTTGACTGTTTGTCATCCAGGAAAAATAAATTTTCCGATTAGGTTCCTATCATTGTACAAAAATTTCTCTTCAAATGGAATTTTTTATTTAAATTAAATAAATATATTATTTATCAAAATTCGTAAAACACACAATATTTATTGATGTACGCAGTTTTGATATTGTGACCTGAATTTAACAAAAGACATATTCCACTGATTGAGTATCAAAAATATGATGGAACAAGATTTAAATGTATTCTGGGTGCATCTGGAATATGGCATAAAAAAAACTAAATACTTAATATCTGAGATACGTGCACATAAAAAATGAATCACTCAGTATTAAAATACATGTGTAGTAAAAAAATGAGATCATAGTACTTGTCATACTTACGAAAAGTATCCGGATCTACTCCAAATGAAATGTATGAATCCCTGATCTTAGCCAGGTTATTCTCAAACCAAAACCATACATCCTATCCTCTGGTTGTGGTGGCGGCTTGCTGCAGAGCAAATCCTCAACCTACTGTCATATGAGATAACTACAAGAAAAATAATAAGTACCATCGGATTTAGCGTCGGACATTAACTGCGAGTTTTCTGTCGGATTTGGCTATAAATTCGTAATCCTAACATATTATCGTCGGAATTGATGTTTCGATGGTAATATTTGGAGGAAAAAAAGAAAGAAATTATGGCTATCGTCGGATTTACTGGCAGGTAAATCCGACAGTAACATTGTTTAGTGAAACGTTGTGTTTTCGGCACACGAAAAACGTTACTGCCTTCCCGTCGCTGCCGCCGCTGCTCCACTGATCTCGACGAGCCAGAACCTCCGCCGCCGGCCGCGCTCAACGCTCTACATATATTTGGGAAAGCAGAACCTCCACCGCGAGCCACGCCTCCACCACCGCGGAGTCCGCTGCTCCATCGAGGCGCACTTCGGCTAGTCACCTCTATTGCCACAACTTCCACCTCCACCGTTGCTCCACTCTTCTTGCTCTGAGGTTGATTTTAGGATTTTGTCAATTTTACTATTAATCTTCTCTGTTTTAAATTCATTATGATTTAATTACATTTTAATTTTTCTTTACTAATTCGATTTAGTTAAACTATTTGCTGTTAGGTCGATTTAGAGTAAAATTAAATTTTTTTATTAGGATTTCTCTTGGTTCATAGGTCATTAAGCATGCCATTGTGATTCTTGAATTTGTAATTTGAATTTGTTTAGGGTTCATTGACTGATCTTTTGCTGAACACTGTAATATACTGCTGAATTTTGTGAGATCCACAATAGATCAATTAACTCATTATTTCGAACCATCATTTTGTAATTTTGAATATTAGTTTTACCATTTAATTAAATTTTTAACACCACTTTTTATTCAATACCATATAATTTAATCACACATGGGTTGCATTTTTTACCCAAATTCCACTAGTATTTTAATGGTTTATTCTCATTTTTCTTACATATGCTTTATACCACTTTATACTGCTCCATATGTCAAAGATATACCTTATTTAATTTACAAAAATAGTTTATTGTTCATTTGTTGTTTTGAATTTCTATTAATTGGTATGCTATTTGCAGACATGACAACCGATAAAGGTGTTTTGGATCAGGCTGTTGGTCGTGGTCGGGATAGAGGGAGGGTTTCTTTCATACCCTAGGGACTTCTGGATCCTCTCCCTCTATTCCGATCACCCCGGTGACGTCACATGTTACGGGTTTAGCGGACCAGTCGTTCATCATGATCCCTAACCCCAACTACATGCCTCTGTCTATGGTGCCGCCGCTGCCTCCTACCGCTTAGCAGCCTGCTGCCACGGCGATGCCACCTCCAGCGACGGAAGCCGCGGCCCTGGAGTCCTCTCATAGAAGTGAGGCAGCTGATGTCCCTCCACCATCTCCAATTGTACGGTTGACCATTTGGCCTGATGGCAGCATTGGGTAAGTATCACTTTGAGTCTTATATATTTTTTATTATTGTTATTACTGAAAATGCTTGAAAATTGATTCTAGTTTAGTGGATTTAGGTTTATTTGGTTGCCTGTTTAGTGTTTTCTTTTTACTAGTTATGGTATTGCTGAAAGTTCTTGAAAATTAATTCCTGTTTAGTGGATTTAGGTTTATTTGCTTGCCTGGTTATGGTTTCCTGTTTACTGATTATGGTTATTACTGAAAGTTTTTGAAAATTGATTCCTGTTTAGTGGATTTAGGTTTATTTGGTTGCCTGATTATGGTTTCTTGTTTACTGATTATGATTATTGCTGAAAGTTTATATAAATTGATTCCTCTTTAGTGGATTTAGCTTTATTTAGTTGCCTGGTTATGGAATTCCTATTTACTGATAATGATTATTGCTAAAAGTTCCTGAAAATTGATTCATATTTAGTGGATTTAGGTTTATTTGGTTGCCTAGTTATTGAATTGCCATATTGTTACATTTGTGGGTTGTTGTTAGGTTTGCGCCAAATAACAATGCGTGTACTCAGGAGATGACCAATGTCATCAAACTTATGTACGACCATCCCTGACCTAGCTACAAGAAAATTCCCACTGAGATCAGGGAGCGATGGTTTCAGAAATGGGCGGTAATATATTTTTTTTTTTAGTTTCAAACATTGTTAGTTAGTTTATATCTTCTATCTTCCTTAACTAATTTTAATGTTTATTTGTTACATCTTCACTTTAGATGGGACACTGAGCACGATCTAATCATCAGGAAGATATTCGACTATAGAATGGTTCGGCGGCTCTAGCAAATGCTGAATGATGTTCGTCAAGGGCCGGACCACCTAACGACCTGGCTCCGACCAGATATAAAGAAGGTTGTGTTAGTTCATTGGGAGACTGAAGAGGGGTTCAGGCATCGATGTCTCACCAACAAACCTAACAGGGTATCAGCCAGGTCATCCAAGTATATTGGCAGCTTAGCGACCTTCATGAAAACTAAGGATAGGCTAGTACGTAGTGACTTTAATTTTGTTAATAACCTAGTTATATTCTTAGGCATATCATTACTAGGCATCCTAATCATATTGTTTCAATGCAACATGTGTAGTCGAAGTCGTTGGATCGTGAAGCGACAATGGTGGAGACATTGAAGTACACCTACACGCTAAAGGAGAAAAAAGACAGATTTGCTGATTATCGGTCTTAGGACCATTATATGAGTAAATATACATCTAATTATCTTCTTCTATATAATTATTAGAGATTAATTGTATATCTATTGTACTAGTCACAATAACTTGTGTTGATTACCCAGGAGTCCTACACATAGAGACTAGAGGCTGCAACTCAACAGTCTCAGCAAAGTGGGGAGGACACTGCCAATGGCTCTGCAACTTCAGTCGTCGATCTCGATTTGGTTTGACGCGAGATTGTCTCAGTGTCGTATAAGAAACGCGTATACGGGCTGGGGTCGTTCTTCGCCACCAGCATCTGCACCTCCACGTTGAGGTCGTCGTTAGGCTCTATCACCAGTTAACCCATCAAGCTCGAGAAAGGTATGGATTAGAGGCTGCAGGTGCAGAAGCTCCAACGTAGCCTTCACCAGCAGGCTCAAGAGTAGCTGAATGATTATCGGGAGAGTTATAAGAAGATCCTAACCCGTGTGATGTCTATGGATGAGCTCATACTAGAGTGAAGGGAGTCACTGGAACGATTTTAGCATATGGAAGCTCAGATAGAGGTGTACTAGGACCAGATGTCCACCGCTGATCGACCCTGCTGGTGGCAACGCCACTGCTGGTGGCAGCGGTCCTGTTGGTAACACATGGACATCACTGCCTTCTGCGCCACCAACTCAGGAGCACGGGACTGACGACAACAACGATGACGAGGACTACCTGGATCTGTAGTTATTTCTGTTTCATTTTATTGTTTCATTGTATTTATTTGATGTACTTAACTTTTAATTTTTTTGAACATTGTATTATTTTATTTTAAATAATAGGTTTTCAATATTTATGAATTGAACATTAATTGTGTGAAAAATAAATTTAAATTAAAATTGACCATTTATTTTAAATTTTAAAAAATTGACATTACAGTGAAATTTACCTTAGGAATAATCTGACGGTAATAGTGCGCGAAACAACATTTTTTGGTGCCAACAATACCGTCGAAAAAATTCGCCGGTAACCAATTGATTTTTTGAGGTGGTAATTCGTCGCAGAATCCGACGGTAATTAGTAATTACCATCGGATGAAAAAATTCTGACAGTAAATATTTATTGGCGAGATTTATACCTCTGATTATTTCTGATAGTAATTAATTTATTATAGAATTTTTTCATTTTTTTGACAGTAAATCTGATGATACTCAACGTTTTTCTTGTTGTGGGTATCCATGGTACTGCTAGAAGTCTCTGGTACAATCCCCAATTGGCTCACCATCAATGTGCAAACTAAGATGGTAAGTAACATCTTAGAGCGTAATGGTAACTCACCCCACGGAAGGTGAAAACTGTGGATCTTGAGACTCCACCACTCCACAAATGTAGAGAGGAAGACATTGTCAAATATAAAATTTCTTAGCTCTACTGTAACACTTTATCACTTAGGCCTTACCTCATGCTGTAAAACAAAGGATAACAAAGCGTCACGACAGTTCTAAAGCTCGTACAATAATATGTATGGAAAAAAGTAATAATATTAGAAGTCTGATGAAGAAATAAAGCTCAAAGACGTAGAAAATAGAGATAAAGAAGCGTGAAGCGTTACACACGATAACTAAAGAATAAAGATGAGAAAAGGTTCATAGATACAAGATAAACAAGAGTATATATATACTAGACACAGCCTGCGGAGTTTAGGCCAGCTAACTCAAACATATTACAACAGAGTTTTTGAAATAAAATAGCACCATCCCGTCTCTCAAAGTAAGCCTCTAAGGCAACAAGTATCAAATGCAAAAGTAAGAGAATGGTACATCAAAATAGAAAAAAGATAAGGATAAAAGCGATCCTCCATTCTATCACCATCCCATAAACTCACCGAGGTGGGTTGCGACCTGCATTTGGAAAACAACAACATATGATATGAGAATTGGAGGTTTTTAATATGGTAACAGTGCCCAATAGATAAGATATAAGGTTTCGGGATGCCAAAGACAATCCTAGAACTTCCCACATGCATAAGATTCAAACTTAAAGTAACCTAAACCATAAAAAGGTTATCTATCTTGAGGGATTTCTAATTAACATAAACACCGCTGTCCCACAGCCTTCGCCATCCTAACCTCCATGCGATTCCATCGCCACCGCCTACCAAACCTCCTCAATCCAAACAGAAAACACAGATAAATGCAAGCTAGTAAAACACAGGTAATATACATTTACAGCAAGTAATTTAGGAAGCAATTAAGCATGTTATATATTTAGGCATTGAATGCGAGTAAATAAAGCAAGCAAACACAAAGAAGATGCACATGATGAATACTTGTCCTATTGGTTGTGATATCATTTGTCGGTTCAACTGCCAACCCAACACATCGCCTTAGGATGTCGCCTTTCAGTCATGAATAATTGGTACCTCAGGGATATAGTACCCGACCCACTCTTGCGACTCAAAAGGATGTGAGTGGGATACTCACCCTCAGACCTCACATCTCAACGTAAGCGGAATTAACCACCATCCTTACGCTGATGTCGTAACCTCGACAAGCGGGATTAACTACTGTCCTTGCCAAGTGCATAGCGACTCATCAATCTCAGAATATCAGTAGTATACAATCAATCTCAGTGATCACTGCTCATATAGCACAACCCCATTAATACTTATCTCATCAACCATAACAATTTGTTTGTCTCAATACATCAACATCTCAACACTCCACCAATCCACTCAAGTCATTCCATCAATAATTCATCCTAAGCCTAGGTCACCGTCTTTAACTCATAACAAAAAATACCTATTTAAATTCACTTATTGTGTTCTCCCTTATTTTAAAGCCTAAATACAAGCTAGGGAATCTTAAACATGCGTTACAGAAGTTTACAAGTTTGTTGGGAAGGTAAAATAATTAAAAACTGAGTTTTTATTGAAAAATAGGGCTTGTGCGTACGCATGGTGTTGTGCATACGCACACAACATAAAATTTTCATCTTGTGCGTACGCATGGTAGTGTGCATAAGCATACAATAGAAGGTCTTTTCCGGCCTGTGCGTACGCACAACTTGTAATTTTTCCAGGGTGTGCATACGCACACTTATGCACACCCCGTTGTGCGTACACACGATTTATGACACCCTCTCTGTTCCGTGCATGCGCACAGACTGTGTGCGTGGGCACACACCAGAGTTCTAGAAATTCTACAACATTACAGAATTCAGATTTTTTATCCTAACTTCCAACGTCCATAACTTTCTCTATAAAATTCCAATTTCACTCATCCTTGTACTGTTTTAAAGATCTCTTGATTATCTTTAATTTCAACTAAAGTTCACTTGAATCTAAACTTCGATGGCCAAGTTATAGCTCGTCAAAATTGGTTTAAAACATGGTTTTACCAAATTTTACAAATCTCCAAGTTTTCCAAACTCACAAGTCTCATTTCATTCTAGCCATACCCAATTCCAATTCTATGCATTCATGCACATTACCATTTACACTTCAATCATTGCCCAACCATACAACAACCAACCAATTTGTTTTAAATCACCAACTCTTACCACAATTTCCACTCAAATCACCATCCTCATCATTGTTAACCCAAACATAATTTACATCACATTTGCACCATTCTACACCATCATAATCATTAATCATCAATTTATCACTATCAATTCTCATCATTTCTCCTCAACATCAATAACCATCATCAATCATCAACATCATCATAAATCATCAATTTTCAATAACATCATAAATCATCAATCATCAATAACCATCATCATCATCAATTCAATCATATCTTAAGGTCCACTAGCCTATGTTTCACCAAACATTACATATTGACTAAAGAAAATCGAAACCATACTTTGGCCGATTTTCAACACGCAAAAAATACCAAAACTTGATTCCAAACAAGCTTCAACCTCCAAATCCAATCCAAATGCCAACATCAATTTTAATAATCACCAAATTCAAGCTATACACATTTAATTTACCATAAATTAATCCTAGGATTCACCAAATTACTAATCTATAAGGATTTTTGAAGTGACTTACCTTATTCGACAGTATTAGGAACAAAAACCAACAATAGCCCAATCTTAGATACCACATAATCAACCAAAAATACAAAATCTATTCAATACTCAAACCTAAATTTTGAAATCTGTTGGGACTAAAGAAAAGAATATGAATTTTGTGTTCTTACCAGCAATACTTACCTAGAAATGACGGGCTCGGCAATAGTTTTGCGTAGCCGCAAATGACACACGAATCGAAACACTAAAGCTCAAGTTATGGGCAATTGAAAAGAAGAGTAAATAGTGTTCTCTTCTCCCTTTTCACTCTCAATCTCAGTTGCAACTCTCACTCTTTGTTATGAATGTGACTGAAATGACCACTCACAAGCTCATATATATGTTGGACTTGGGTCCGATCTAATCGCTTAGCGTTTCGGTTCTTTTGGCCCAACTTTGAGCCAAAACCTTTAGAATTAGCGTCTGATTTTTCAATTTTAATATTTTCCTAAGTTTTTCTACAGCTTTCATCATCGGTACTGTCGACTAATTTATCGGTATAAAATTTTACACAATTTTTCGTAGTTACATTTTTCTACTTGAAAAAATTCACTAATCTAAATCTCACCTTTAAATTTTCAAATTAAGATTTTTAAATTTTTGAACATATTTTGGGCAATCAAATTATTATTTTATTTTAATTAAACAGTTAACAATCTCCGATTCTTACATCTACTGCATGTTCAAATTCAATCTCCCTAATGTATGGCAATAGAATGTCAAACAGGAGATGAACAAGGTCTCAGTTAAAAATAGCAACTAAGGCCTTTAAAAAAGTAGTAACATTTAGTCTTATAAATTAATCTTATCTAACTCGTAAATATTTCTAATATTTATTGTAATTAAATATTCTAAACTTAGTACATAAATAATTTTATTAATAAAATATTTTATTTTATGAATAACATATTCATATAACTACATTAATATTAATTAGTAATATCTAAGTATTAAATAAAAAATAACTTTATGCAAATTTTAAAAAATTCATTTTTCATGTTCAACTATTCTAACATAACTAACGGTCTTTTAGATACTCTAAATCCAACAATACTAATTAATTAAAGAAAAAAAAATCAAACCTAACATGTCAATATTTAATAAGTACTCTAACTACTTATATCTAATTATCCTAATATGTTGAACAAAATTATATAAATATTTTAATAAAATTTCTAACTAATTAACTCAAAATACCTAACATGTTAACTAACTTAATAAAGTTTAAATATGTAAACTAATTAATTACTCAAAAAAAAATTAATTTTAAAATTTAATGTTTCGGCTATGTGAAACATCGCATTTAGTCGGTTGATATCTCCATCGCATACATATTGTTGGAGATCATTTATATTTCAAGTATTAGAACTAAAGATGTTAAAAAATTAATAAAATTTTAAAAATTTCACAAATAATTAAGTGAGTATCACGACTACAACCATTATATATAGGCATTTCAGTAGAATAATGTGACCTTGTTTTTCCCTACGCACATTTTCAAGTACTGATTCTATTTCTTCTGCGCACGTATCTCAAGTACGGAATACTCTTTTTTATTTGTGTCATATCTCAAGTACACCTGAGATATATGCAAATTTTGTTAGGTTATATCTCGGGTGTTCAATTGTCAAAATATGTTTTTAATTAAATTTGGGTAGTCATAATATCCAAGATGTGACTAATTGCACTGATAAATCGGTATTTTATAGTTTATTTTATGTTAATTTCAGTAGATTTTACTCATTATTCTCACACTTATTCATATAAATTATATGTTTTACATTTTTTTTGATTTTGTGTTATGATTGAAAACATGCTTTTTTGGTCTTAATTTAGCTAATTTTAATTCTCTCTTATTACCATTCGATGTCGTGATATGTGTGTTCAGTGTCTTCAGAGATTACAAGACAGGAATGACGTAGAGGATGGAAAAGAAGCATATTAAAGAGGGAGGAAGACAAGGAATTAAAGATTTCATGGACGAGCAACGACGCGCACGCGCGAAGCATGCGTACGTGTGGTTAGGAGAAAAAGCAGAGACGTGCACGCGTATAGCACGCGTATGCGTGATTAGAGGAATGCACATCGATGCACATGCATGAACGACGCGTACGCGTGGAAAGCCGTCACGTGCTACATATCAGTATTCGCCGGGACGATTTCTGGGCTGTTTTTAACCCAGTTTCAAGCCCGAAAATGAAGATTAGAGGCTGCAGAGTTGGGGAATCAGACATACACTTTTCATTATACACACAATTTTAGGTTTTAGATGTAGTTTCTAAAGAGAAAGGCTCTCTCCTATCTCTAAGTTTTAGGGTTCTTAGTCTTATTTCTTCTTAATTTCAGATTTCTACTTTACTTTAATTTAGGTTTCTTCTACTATTATTTGTTCTAACACTTTTGTTATCTATTTCTCATTGTGATTTCCTTGTTTTGCTAATTTAGTTTATGAACTCTTCATGTTCCATTTAATTTCTTATTAATGCAATTTGAGGTATTTTATGTTTATTGCTTCTTCCTTCATTTGTCCTCATTTATATTTTCAATTGGTTGTTTAGATTCAATATTCTCCTATTACTTTTCTATGCTTTTATTCTATACCTTCCAAGTGTTTGATAAAATGCTTGGAAGGATGTTAGAGTATATTTTTCTCCTCTTGGTTTAGGTTGAGTAATTAGTGACTCTCAAGTTATTTGATGCTTTTGTTGGTTGATAATTAGAAGTTGCTAGTTGATTTGAATTCTACAAAAACTAGTCTTTCCTTAGGAGTTGACTAGGACTTGAGGAATCAAATCAATTTATCCACTTGACTTTCCTTCATAGATAGAGGTTGACTAAATAAAAGCAATGGACATTTGTCATCACAATTGATGAGGATAACGAGGATATGATTTCTAGTTCTCATACCTTGCAAAGAGCTTTATTAGTTATCAGTTTAATTCTTGCAATTTACATTTCTTGTTTCTTATCTTAAAAATCCCAAAATATACGTGTCCAAAACCAATAACAAGAACACTTCCCTGTAATTCCTTTGAGAGACGACCCGAGATTTGAATACTTCGGTTTATTTTTATAGGGGTTTGTTACTTGTGACAACCAAATATTTGTACGACAGGATTCTTTGTTGGTTTAGAAACTATACTTGCAACGAGAATTCATTTGTGAAATTCTTTACTCACACAAAAATCCGATCATCATAAACATATCAAATATTGAGTGTTTTATAGATTTTCGTAAATAATATATTTATTTATTGAGTAAAGTTTTGTTTATATTTCTAATATTTGGGATAAATTTTAATGTTGTCTCTAACGTTTAAATCGTCCTGTTTAAATCCCTAATGTTTTAAAATAGATTCAATGTTGTCATACCGTTAGGGATCGAATCTGTTAACAGAATTGACGGTGGGATAAAATTAGATAATTTTAAAACGTTAGGGACTTAAATAGAATGAAAATGTTGCAGACAAAAACGATACATAGAAATAAATTTTAATTTTATCCTTTAATAATATCAATCTTTTACGATTCATAGTTATTCAATTATTTTTTAATCACATCTAAATAAATTACACATAATTATATTACTTTCATTCCAAATAATTATTTCTTTTCTATAATTTTATTCTTAAAAATTTTTACTCATCATAAATATTTATAAAATAACTAGAATCACATTACTTTTTTATTATATATGTATAATAAATGTCACCATCTTTTACAGTAGTTTAACACACAATAATGATTCCTATCTATCTATAAATTCCGCAAATCTAGCATCAAGTGCATTCAGAATAAGGGTGATACGTATTATAATAATATTAGAGCCATGGAAGTGACCTTGAAGAAGAACAACCCATCTGGGACATCAATTCTGGTGCCAAGTGTTCAAGAATTAGCCAAACAAAAATTGTCTAGTGTTCCACCCAGATACATTCAGCCACAACAAGATCATGATCTGGTAATCTCTGAAGTTGATCATGCACTTGAGATTCCAGTTATTGATTTGCAGAGATTGCTTTCTACTGAGTATGGAGATTCTGAATTAGCCAAACTTCATCATGCTTCCAAACATTGGGGATTCTTTCAGGTCTCTTTTCTCACGCCCTATCACTTCTTTAACTTCACTTCCTTCCAAAAATGGTAGCACTTAAAACTGTGCAGTTCAATGAAAAAAATTTTGCGCAACTTTTTTTAAAAAAATTAACTTTTGAATTAAAAGTTTATGTGTTGTACTGTAGACATCGCTAAAAAATTTAATTTTAATCCAAAATGGCTTATTATACTTATAAAAAATTATTTATATACTAAAATCAGTCATTATGTATTTATAAATTTATATTCTTATACTCTTATTTCTCTCAATACATACGTTTCATATATAAGCCTCAATTCTTTAGGTGATTTTTCTTCTGGTTGATTTTAAGAAGGTTCCTATGTTTATTTTACTGAATTTTCAGTGTTTTTGATTTGTTAAATAGTTTTATCTTTTAACTAATAGTTAATTCAAGTCTTAATAATGGAAAACATATATTTTATTTTCATTATGAAAGAAATAAATAAAGAAATTGGGATATTTTCATGAAGAGGAAAAATTGGATACTAATTTTTTTGTTTAATTATTCTGTCGATTTTTATAATTTTTTTTATCAAATTTTTAATTAGATTTTTATATTTTTTTTAATTAAGTCTCTATATTTCTTTTAATTTTATGATTAAGTTCTTTTCATATCAAAAAATTAAAACTAATAGAATATTTCTCTCAAAATATATACGGTTAAATATTTAATTAGATTTTTAATTATAAATAATTTTAATTTATAAAAAAATATTCAATTAACTATAATAACTTTTACACTTAGAAAACTCTAATTATAAAATTAAAAGTAGTGTAGAATTCAATTGAAAAAGAAAAAAGTATAAAGCTAAAATTACTTATAGAAACTAACAGAATAATTAAACAACTTTCTTCAAATCACTTAAAATAGTGATTTGAATTTTTGTTCAAACTAATAATTATTATATAGCTAGGTATTATACCAAATTTAACTCTCTCCCTTTCAATTCATATAAAATCAACTTAATTTTATTATTATAGCTTGTAAACCATGGAGTTAGCACTTGTCTGATTAAGAAGGTAAAGTTGGAGATGCAAGATTTCTTCAACCTTCCAATGTCAGAGAAGAAAAAATATTGGCAAAGTCCAGAACATATGGAAGGGTTTGGACAAGCATTTGTTCAGAGTGAAGATCAGAAACTTGATTGGGCTGATATATTCTATATGCTCACACTACCAAACCACATGAGAGTTCCCCACTTATTTCCACAACTTCCTCTTCCCTTCAGGTTTTATTTAATTTTCATCTTTGTTTGCATGTTTTGTGTGAACAATTGTGTAGCTTGCAAGTTGTGATTATATATGGATGCAATTGCCATGATTGAAAATATATTATGAATTTTATGATAAGTAGCTCTAGCTGCGCATAATGAGATTTTGTTATATTTTTAATTTAAAAATTTTGATTTATATTTTTTTAGGCTCAAAAATAAGATTAAAGTTTTTATACGGAAGTAATATTGCCTTCTCGATCACATATTTTTTTGAGATCGTTAATGTGAAATGTATGGTAGTTTTTATTATTATATAAATATTTTTTTGTTTCTTCCCTATATAATTAATTTTTTGTTTTTTATTATTGTCATGAAATTATTTATTTTAAAATTTAAACTGACAAAAAAACATGTAAAAGATTTTATTTGTAACATATTACTTTAGACAATGATTTCTTTTTTGGTTTGTATGCTTTTTTTAATGTTATTTTATTTTATTTTTGAATAACAAGAATAGAAATTTAGTTTTTTAATTCATAAAAAATTTAATATTATATTATAAAATTATTTATTTAAAAATTTAAACCGGTAAAAGGGTTGCATAATAAAATTTATAATAAATTATCACTTTTTTTGTTTTAAACATTTGGGATAAATGTTAATGTTATCTTTAATTTTTTTTCAAATTAATTTAATATTATTATTCCCACCCTTTAATATCATTGTACAATTGTAGTTGTGAACTTTTAGTATCATTAATTATATGTGTGTACTGGATGCTTTTGCCATGTAGAGAAACTATGGAACTTTACTCACAAGAATTGAAAAACTTAGCCATAATTATTATTACCCAAATGGCTAAGGCTTTGAAGATAGAAGAAGAGGAAATGAGAGAATTATTTGAAGATGGAATTCAAATGATGAGGATGAACTATTATCCTCCATGTCCTGAACCGGAAAAGGTTAATGGTCTCACACCACATTCGGATGCAGTTGGTCTAACTATACTCCTACAAGCCAATGAAGTTGAAGGATTGCAGATAAGAAAGGATAATGGCATTTGGGTTCCTGTTAAACCATTACCTAATGCCTTTGTCATCAACATTGGGGACATATTAGAGGTAATGGACCCGACCATATCAAATTTAAAACATATCAATTATCAAATTGATAGAAATGATAATACTCTTTAAATAACCTTTTACACTGGCGAGTCCAAAAAATAAATAAATAAATAAATAACTTTTTACGCTACAAAAAAAATCGAATACCATTGGATTTAACGATAGAATAAATTTGACGGTATAAATTTTATCGGTGATTATTTATTGGTGAATTTTTTGTCCGCCACTAATTATCGACAGATATAAATTTTTAATTGTAAAATTTTAGAATTTGTTATCGTCGAATTTTTCTTTCAATAAATACGATGGCAATATATTTTTTATTATTAATAATTAAATTAATATTTATTGACGAATTTAATTAATCAATGATAAACTTAAATTTTAATTTCTTAAAAAATTTTATTTTAAAATTCAAAATATATAAAAATTTAAATATTTAAATTTAATGATTTCTAAACTAACAAAATTCAAAATTTTATAATTTCTTATAATAATTTGTCTATAATTTTTAGTTAAAGTTTACGAACAAATTTAAATATCAAAGTTTATTATTAAAAAAAAAAGAATTCAATTAAGCAGAAAAATCAAATTTAAAATGCACCAAACCCTCAATTACAAAAATTGAACAAAATTAAATCAGAAATCGAACGAGCATACCGATGAGCGTTAGAGATTAGGCTATACTAATGCTACTACATTACATAAAAAATCAACCATACCAAACTGTTTATGATACTAACAATTAACAAATTTATCATTCACAACATCAACTATACATTATTATAAATTAAGCCAACAATTATCAAATCAAACACTAATTCATAACCAATAAAAAATTCATTGTCAACTGTCATTCTTATTAAATGTCTGAGACAATTCTAAAAGTTAAAAAATAAATAAGTTTTTTTAGTTACCCAAGATTCAATTCTGGTTCTTCAATTAAATTTAATGGAATTTGATTTATCAAATTATTATTTTGTAGAAATTTGCAACCGTCAAAAAGAGTTTAATAAAAAAACAAAGAATAGAAAAGGTAAATAAACCACAAGGACACTAAATTAAAAATCAATAAAAATAATAAATAAAATAACGTGCAACCTATGTATGATTTACTTGGAAGAGAATGAGTAACTATATATACTCATTTTTATTATTAATTTCTAGCTTCACATTCTCTACAGGTCCATTATAAATAATTTTAATCATGGTAGAAAATAAGACCTACCAACAAATCTATAATTACCATTTTATACCAAACAATGCTTAATTTAATGCAACAATATAATACTAATCTAGATTAAGAAAGATGTACTACATACATATATAATCTATAATGCATCTCGGATCAATTGCAATACAGGAATATGTTCCATGGACAAACCAACAAGCAACGTAGCAAACCACAAGCATAGTGTGAACTAACCACAACATAAAACTAACATTAAAATCCCTAAAACTTAAAATTCTAATAAATAACTTGTATCAAATACTCAAAAAATAGTAACAGTACCATCATTTATATAAATTTTAGAAGAATTATTATCTAAATATACAAATACTATAATAGATAATTTTTCCGATCCAAAATCCTTTAACATTCTATAATGAATGATATCCAAATATGAGAGATAGGTTCAATTTGATTAAACAAAACAACAAATTACAAAGCAGTTGCAGAACGATAAAAGTTGCGGAAGGGACAGTGAAGAATTTACCTTCACTACAAGAAGATTTCTTGGTAGTGATGTGAAGAATCTTAGTGAGAATCCTCATAGTTTTCTTCACTCTGAGGCGCTTGTTCTTGACAAAAGCACGGACAAAAGAGTCGATCAGGACAACTAGAAGTGACAGAAGTAGAAGGAGATGCAGGCGGCAATTGAAGCAGCCGTAGGCGGAGGAAAAAGGTTAGATTTTTTATTAAAAAAAAGAATGGAATAGGGAGAGGGATGAGGGCAACCTACTTGGACGATGGATGAGAGATACAACTCTGACGAAAGAGGGAGTGGCAGCGGCAACTCTTCCAACGGGGGCAGAGACAGAGAGAGCAACTTTGCTTGAGATAATAAAACACGATACAGGTAACTTGACGTTGACTTTGGAGGAGAATGGGGGTGGACAGCACTGGCGGAGAATGGCCAGAGGGGCTAGCAGAGGTAGTTGCAGGGGAGAGAGAAGAGAGAAGAGAATGGGGGAAAGAGAAGGATGTGCTCGAAAGTGAGGGGAGAGGAACACATTTTAAATTTAGATCAGATTTATCGTCGGATTTATCGTCGAATTTACCGACAGATAAATTCGATGGTAATGCATTACGTAAAATATAGCGTTCTGATCATTCTGACAGTAATTCTCGTAACAATTTTTCTTTTTTTCCTCTAAATATTATTGGCAGATTTATTGACAAAAAATCTAATCTGATGATAACTTTTTTACTCGATCAATTTATTGTCAAAGATAAACCTATTGCTAATGTCTGACACTAAATTCGATGATATTTTCTATTATATTGAGTATTTAGATTCAGTTTTTATTAAATTTATTAAGTTTTGTTTTGATCCAAATAATTTTCAAAAGTAAATGATTTGGGTCCATTTAAATTTAGATTATTATATGATCATGATTCAAGGTGTTTCAAAAAATAATGATGTTTGATTGAAAATTTATTTATAGTTGTTTTTATAAATGAATATTAGGCAAATGAATTAAATAAACTCGGACGGATCCAGAAGTAGCAAAGGGGGCACTATCACAATGCAACTAAGATCTTAAAAATATGGGTTATGTTAGGTAATCAAGGGCTTTTTTAAATAATATGAACAACGGGTCTTAAAATTGGCCTAATTCAAGTAAAATACACTACATCCTCAAATTACTCATCTAAATCTTAATATTAGAATAACCATCCATTAGGGATATTTATGGGCCGGATAAAACCGGATTTAATGTGATCCAAATCCGGCCCGAATTATATACCAGGACCATTTGGTAGACCCAAACCCGGACCTAAGACCCGATGAAACCTACACACTTTCAGGCCACGATTATACTGGATAAAAATTGGGTGAAAACCGGGCCGTTAACATAACATTACCTTGATACCTTCTTGTAAGCTAGCATGTGAAAATATCCAAATTTCCAAGACTCCAACCATTATTTGACATGGTAAAATTCACTTAGAAAAATATAACAAGAACCAACCCTTCTCTAAAATTAAAGCATAACCACAATCAATACTAATATTGTCTAATAACACCAAATATTCAAATCAATACAAATAACACAATATTATGCATTAGTCTAAAGTCTTATGCATTTTAAATATAAAACATTAACTTATAGTCTTAGAATGACTAATAACACAAAATATTAAGGCTTACAATACTTAAATTTCACATAAAAATAGTCATCTTTCATTACTAATAACACAAAATATTAATTGTGTATGATGATCAGACCAAGTTCGGGTGACCCGAGGTATGATCCGGACCTGACTGAAATAATGACCGGGTCTATTTTTGAGACCCTTATCCAACCCTAGACCTGATAAAATTACACCAAATTAGCCCCTAAAATATTCGAAACCGGGCCGGGCCATGTACACACCTACCATCCACACACCTAGTGAATTAAACCTCCTATATATCCAATTATTCACATTATTTAATATTTTTATTATCTACCTATACTTTTCCTAAAACTATTAGCAATTATATAGATGTATATATTTATCACTAATGTATTTGTTCCCATAATAAAATATAACTGATTCTTTTAAGTTTTATATTAAAAGAAATTTAAGTTGATTAAAATTAAAATATAATAAGTTATCTTTTAAAATTTGATTTGTATCGAAACTAAAAATAAATAAATAAATATATCAAGTCAATAAAAATAGAATATATTATGATGCCAAATTTTGAAATAGTAGTTAGTTAATTAAATTAAGAAATTTTAAATTTACTTTCCTAAATATAATTGATTTTCTTTTCAAAGAAAGAATGATTCAAATAATAAAGTATTTCATCTATATATTAATATTATTATTTATTTTAATGTTATGCTTTATTTTTTTATTTTAACACGTTTAAATGGTCTTCTATCTTTAACAGCTATTTTGTTTAAGATAATTTTTATACAATGAATATTATAATAAGTAGACTTCCTAATTGATGAATAGATAATAATAATAAATAGTTGAATGATATTGTTTAAGAATAATATAGCTAGGTAAAAGAAATGATATTTTAAATTATTTTTTTATGCGTTAATTAATTTATTAGAGATTTAATTTGACACTATATATTACAAAATTATCCCTATATATATTTTTGCCCCACCCCTATATATGGTTTTGGATTTATCACTGCATACAAAATTATCCCTATATATTTATCACTGCGGTAGAATTATGATATAAATTTTCTTTGTTTTTTCTTACTTTTTCGAGACAAAAAGTATCTCTAAAAACTGGGGCAGGGTCCATACTAGAAAAAATTGTCTATAATACCAAAACCATGTGTTAAATGCATACTACTACCGTTCCAAAAGAGAAAAATAAATAAATAAATAAATAAAAGAAAAAGTGAATGCGTCTGCAATAGTGCAATTAGAGGAATATCGAAGGAAACACCACCTTTAGTGTAAAAAAAATGAATCATTAATATTAATTTAGATATTATTAAAAATATAACTATTTATATTATTCTTTTATTAATTTAAATTAAAAAATAGTTTTATGATATAATATTAGTCAAGAATTCAATCTTTAGCAAACTAAAAAAATATATAAAGTAAATAGAAAGAAAAAAGCTTATACAAAAAATTAAACAAATATAAAAAAAATTCTTGTTTAAAAAACGTGTTATTAGAGATATAATTATCTTTTATTGCTTTTTCCTATCAAATATAATGCAAAAACAAAGAAAAATAATCACCTAACACTTTTCGTAAAACAATATTTGTCTTCAATTGTAAAGGGAACGCATTTATTGTTATTAAACTAATTAACCTTGGTACTTAAATTATTTATTGTGTTTTTTCACTTGCCAGATTATAACCAATGGAGTATACCAAAGTATCGAACATCGATCAATGGTGAACAATAAAAAAGAAAGACTTTCAATTGCTACATTTTATAGTCCTAAAGAAGATGCTATGCTAGGTCCTGCACAAAGCTTGATCACTGAACAAACACCAGCACGGTTCAAAAGTGTTGGAGTAATGGAATACTTTGAGGGTTTTTTTGCCCAAAAACTTATTGGAAAGTCTTACATAGATGTCATGAAAATAGAAAATCATCATGATTGAAATAAATCTAACTTTATTTTGTTTGATCTAAGGCACTCTAATAATATCCCATGCTATATATATACATTTGTAGCCCAATGAATGCATTCATGATGCATCGTTTCTTGGTACATCATAGTGGTTAATATCTTTCAATGTTGTTGTTCATGCACTTGTGCATTCCAATAAAGGATATATGGTGTTGTACCAATATTTGAGAAATTAAATTCCTATTTTATGTTAACTTTTTGTCCGAATTGTAATTTTTTTAATTTTACTATCTTTGATACATAACGTTTGTTCTCCATAAGGTTCAATATATCTCTTATTTTTTTATATTATTAATATATCATGTTAAAATAACAAATAATTGTAATAAAAAGACCGATCAAATCTATAGAACATGTAATTTGAAAAATTAAAATATTATATCAAGGTATTATTATTTAATTTGTGAAATAAATAGTATATAACAAACATCTTGATTTTTTAAGATTTTTTTGAATAAATAAATTTCATATCTACTCGTTTAAACATTTTTAAAATATTTTTTATAGTTTTAAAACACTCTCTCACAATTTCACAGGTAATCTATAGCACATGCAGGGACTGTAAAATAGACTAATAAGAGCAATGTTAGGGGTAAGTAACATTTGTGATTAGTAGCCATCAACTAGCCATCAATGATGATTTGATAGTGTGAGATTGGTGTGAGATTCCATCCAATGGCTCACTTTTTTCTGTTAATTACATGCTGGCCAAAATGCAATAAAATTGCTGGCCCCTAAACTTTTTCTTTTTAAAAAGGATAGCGATATATATCAGATCTTTCAAATAATTTTCACATTTTATCTATTCTTTCTTCTTACTCATAAAGACAAATTTACTAAATGACTAGTAAGCGTATAGTCGTTGTTCATCTAAATATAATAGTATCATGTGAAGATGATAGTGCATGTTTTAAATGTAATGATTCTATTATTATGCATATTTAGCGATTGCATTCGTTGACATAATTTAAAAGTTTGATTTTGGTCAATGTAAAAATGTTTAAAATTATGCACGTTCGAAAAATTGGGTATTAAACATTTCATTAGACACCATACAGAATATTTAGTATAAAGTATTTTAACTAAAGGATGATAATCATGTGTGAACTATATTTGATTACTATAGAAAAATTGTGTGTGATCACTTAAAATAGTGATTTGAATTTTTATTAAAACTAATAATTATTATATAGGTATTATACCAAATTTAATTCTCTCCCTTTCAAATTCATATAAAATCAATAGTTTCATTCATTTATCTAGCTATATGTATGGTTAATATATAGTTATAATGAACAATCAACTTAATTTTGTTATTATTATAGCTTGTAAACCATGGTGTTTGCACTTGTCTGATTGAGAAGGTAAAGTTGGAGATGCAAGATTTCTTCAACCTTCCAATGTCAGAGAAGAAAACATTTTTGCAAAGTCCAGAACATATATATGGAGGGGTTTGGACAAGCATTTGTTCAGAGAGAAGACCAGACACGTGATTGGCCTAATATATTCTATATGCTCACACTACCAAATCACATGAGAATTCCCCACTTATTTCCACAACTTTCTCTCCCCTTCAGGTTTATTTAATTTTCATCTTTATTTGCATGTTTTGTGTGAACAATTGTGTAGCTTGCAAGTTGTGATTATATATGGATGCAATTGCCATAATTGAAAATATATTATGAATTTTATGATAAGTAGTTCTAGCTGCACATAGTGAGATTTTGTTATATTTTTAATTTAAAAATTTTTATTTATATTTTTTTAGGTTCAGACATAAGATTAAAGTTTTTTTTACAGAAATAATATTATCTTTTCGATCACATAATTATTTACTATTACTAAAATGTGTTTTCCTCTTAATTTGTGCAATTTATTTTTTTGAGACCGTTAATGTGAAATGTATGGTAGTTTTTATTATTATATAAATATTTTTTGGAAAAGTATGAAGAGCCAATGAAACATTTATACAATGTGTACAATAGAGGTTTATGGAGTATTAGAGATATAATTATTAGTGTTACATTTTCTCATCAGTTGAAGCTTTTGGGATGAGTAATATCATGATATGGTATTAAAGTGCTAGATTCGAAAGGTCAAGAGTTCAATACTTGGTGAACCCAAAAATTAAACTAATTTTTCGAGAAGATGTTTATTATCCCTTGTATTCGGATGGTTATTCTAAATAGTATATGGGGATGTTCATTTCGTAACTCAATAGCCATTGTACACATTGTACAAATAGTCCATTGTCTCCCTAGCGGGATCCATATTTTTTTGTTTTGTCCCTTCTAATTAATCTTTTGTTTCTACTATTGTCATGAAATTATTTATTTTAAAATTTAAACTAATAAAAAAATATGAAAAAGATTTTATGTGTAACATATTACTTTAGATAATAATTTTTTTAGACAATATTTTATTTTATTTGTAACAAATTGGATTCTCAAATTTAAAAAAATAGCTTTAGTTTGTTTAATTGTTTATCTATTATTAATTTAATAACAATTTTAATTTGTCTAATTGCTTATCTGTTATTAATTTAATAATAGTTTTAGTTTGCCTAATTGTCTAATTGCCTAATTGCCTAGTTTTAGTTTGTCTAATTGCCTAATGAATTTATTAATTTAATAAATAATAGTTTTGGTTTGCCTAATTACTTATATGTTATCAACTGTTATCTGAACTCTTTGCTGTATCTGTCTTTTAGTTGTGGTGACAGTTTGTCACATGACAAATTCTCAATCTATTGTCATGTGGAAGGATGTTCATGATACTGCTAAAAATTTCTGATATAATTTTCGATTGGTTGACCATCAATCTACAAACTAAGATAATAAATAATATCTTGGAGTGTAATAATCACTTCATCCTATAAAAAATAATAACTGTGAATTTTGGATCTCCATCATTCTAATACAAAGAACAAGACATTATCAAACATAAATTTCTTTAATTCTCTTCCATATCTAAATCCAATCTCCTTAATGTAAGGTAATAGGTGGTCATGGGAGATGGACAAGATCTCATGTGATAACAACAACCAACGCCTTTGCAAGAATAACAATATTTAGTCTTATAAATTAATTTATCTTTTTTTTTTGAAACATAGGAAGCTCAATACATTAAAGTGGAGCATAAAATAAAGAAGAAGATACACAACAAGCTACCAACCAAACAATACCTAACACCCCAGACCTAACAACAGCCTCCCCCAGAATCATCACCACGCCATTCTGTATAGCTCATCACCGTCTTTGTGTGGATTACCTCCAGGCTTGCTCTTGTATTCTTAAAGATTCGTGCATTCCGTTCCAACCAGATGTTCCAAATAACTGCAAAGAACACTGTCATCCACATCTTCTGCCCTACCACGCTGTCCTCCCGACCTGATGACAACCTCACTGGCCTTAACCTCTCATGCAGCTGATTGACAAGTTCTAGCTCCCATTGGAACAACTCCCTCCTCCATTGGAAATTCCAAATCCAATCAAGCCCATCCCAAAAGCCACAGTCCCCAATTAGAAGTCCTTGCTGGCTTGAGATAGAGTATAGTCTCGGATAACTCCCTTTGAGAACACCCCCTTGAATCCAGTTATCTTCCCAAAATCGGGTTTGCATACCATTGCCTATTTCCATTGCCAGTCCACTTACCATTTTATCCCGAATCCGCGGTTCTTTTATATTCAGCTGACAGATGTCCCTCCAAGGCCCTCCTTTTACTTGTAAAGGCTGAGTTGCCAATATTACATTCGGGTTCAACTTGTTACACGAACAAACAATCTTCTTCCACAGCGGGCAATCCTCCTTTGAAAACCGCCACCACCACTTAAACAGGAGCGCTGTGTTCCTTAGCATTGCATCACCAACCCCCAAGCCCCCCACCTTTTTTGGAGCCTGTACTAGCTCCCACTTAACCATAGGTATACCAGAGTTACCATTCTCCTTACACCACATAAAGTTCCGTTGTAGAGTGATCAGCTTGTCTGCCACGGCTTTCGGCATCTTGTACAGACTAAGATAATATATGGGAAGACTATTCAGTACCGACTTGATAAGGACCAGCTTCCCTGATTTATTCAACACCTTCGCTTTCCACAAGCTAAGCTTCTGTTCCACCTTATCAATGATTGGTTTCCAAGTCTTTACTAGCCGCGGATTTGCACCTAAAGAAATTCCCAAGTATCTTACCGGTAGAGCAGCTTGCTGGCATCCCAGTATTCCACATGCCTGATCAATCCATCTTTGCTCACAGTTCACCGATATCAGATTTGATTTTTCAAAATTGATGCTCAGCCCCGACATCAACTCAAAGCACCGCAACAGTCTCTTATAGTTAACAATTGTTTCAGTCTCCGGCGGGCAGAACAAGATAGTGTCATCCGCAAACTGTAAGTGTGACAGTTCAATATGATCTCCCCCTACCAGCAGTGGAGCAATGCGTCCGTTCCTGACAGCTTCCCCCAACATCCGATGCAAAACATCAACCACTAAAACGAACAGCAGTGGAGAGAGCGGGTCCCCTTGTCTTAGTCCCCTCTCCATCTTGAATGGCTTAGACGGTGACCCATTCACCAAGACTGCCATGGTAGCCGTAGTAACACCCTCCTTCACCCAACTCCTCCATCTTTGGCCAAAGCCCATTTTCTGGAGCACAATATCAACAAAACTCCATCGCACTCTGTCATAGGCCTTTTGAAAATCCAGTTTGATAATGGCTGCTGTCTTTTTCCGGGTCTTCAGCCAATGAACCGTCTCGCAGGCTATGAGGGCGCCATCATGAATTTTCCTTCCCTTAACAAACGCAGTTTGAGTCTCTCCGACCAACCCCGGCATCACAGCTCGCATTCTTCTCACCAACACCTTCGAAATCACTTTATACACACACCCCACCATACTAATTGGCCGAAAATCCTTCACCTCCTTTGCACCTTCAAACTTTGGAGCTAGTGTCACCCAAGTGACATTGGCATCCGTTGGCATCTTCGCACTTTGAAAGAACCCCAATACCGCAGCAATGAAATCCCGCCCAATGTCCTCCCAGCATTTCTTTATGAAGTTCATGTTATACCCATCACTCCCTGGGGCCTTGGAAGATTCGCAGTCCCACACAGCCTCCTTGATTTCCTCCTCCGTTGGCATTGCTTCTAAAGCTTCAGCCTCAGCCCTATGGATACACTTTACTAAGCCATCCCTGATTCCAATCCTCGGAACATATTCTTGTCTATATAACTCCTTATAGAAACCTCGAATCGCACCTTTTATTCTCGCCTGATTCCGCACAAGTCTTCCATGTATCATTAGTGCGTCGATCCTGTTATTCCGTCTTCTGGCTGAGGCAATGTTATGAAAGTATCTGGTATTCTTATCCATGTTTGCAGCATGCTTAGATCGAGACATCTGTTTCCAGTGCAATTCCTTTCTAATGTACCATTTTGAACAAAAGCTCACAAGCGCCTTCCGTCGAGCCTCTGTTGTACCATCATAAATTCCATCACTGACTAAATTGTCTAGCCTGGTAAGCTCCTCCTCAAACCTCAGAAGTCTCTTATCCATGTCCCTGAAGTTCTCCTTGTGCCATTTCCGCAATGGTTCTGTTAAAGCCCTCAGTTTGCACGTGAACTGCGCTTCTCCGAGGCTTTGCCATTCATCCTTCACCATTCTCAGAAACCCCTCATGCGTAAACCAGGAATCCAGACTTCTGAACGGTCGAGGTGCCCCTCCGAATCTTGTCCCTTCCAATATCAATGGACAGTGATCGGATAGCCCCCTTGGGCCACCTTTTATCCTAATATCCGGAAACTGCTCAGTCCATTCAACAGTCACCATCACTCTATCAATCCGATTACAAGACCGCCCCCTAAACCATGTAAACTTCCTATCCGTAAGAGGCAAATCAATCAACTGCATGTCATGCACCCATCCCTTAAACTCTTCCG
>NC_029778.3:73395915-73396604 GCF_000817695.3 Arachis duranensis | reverse complement strand
CTTCCGATGATGCCGGCAAGCTAGTAACTCCTTTACGCTCCTCAACTTGTAAAATTTCATTAAAGTCTCCCATAAAACAGAACGGAACCTGACACAGCCCTGCCACATAACTCAGTTCTTCCCACACCCCCCTCTTTGCCTCCCTCCCATGCGCCCCGTACACCAAACAAAAAGCACAGTAAAAGTTGGTCCTTGTTAATATGCCTAAAAGCACAGTAAAAGTTGGTCCTTGTTAAGATGCCTTCAACACACAGCCACCTCTCACCTTTATATCTGTGACGGACTTGAAACACTCCATCATCCCAAATTAATAACAGACCCCCCGCTGTTCCTACAGCTTCCACAAAATCCCAACCAGCATTACTAGATCCCCAAAGCCTTGCAACCTCATATTTAGTAATCACTTCTTTTTTTGTTTCAACCAACCCCAACATGTTCAATTTATATTTACTTTTCAAAGACTTCAGCATGCTCATTTTACCGTCCCCCCTCCACCCCCTAATATTCCAACTGTCCACAATCATTTAAATAAAGTTTTGCTCACCTTTTGTTTATTTTTTGGCCGACTCCTTCTCGCCTTTTCCTTCTGCTTCGCTAGCCTTCTCTTTGCCGCTATTTCCTCATTTTGTGCTTGTAGAATCGCCATAATGTCTTCTTCCTCATCGTATAAAACCGCTCCCGATTCCACA
>NC_029778.3:73376516-73395825 GCF_000817695.3 Arachis duranensis | reverse complement strand
CCCTTGTACTCCTCCCCTTCTACATGACCACCTGGGCCCAGCTCATTCCCTGCTCCACCCCCCGGGCGTCGCTATTAACAGCCACCCCCAGTATGTTGCCTTTTGCTTCTGAGGTTCCACCCTTCCTCGTTTTCCGGCTTAGACTCGTTTGGGAACCATCATCGTGGAGACCGGTCTCACCACCACCGTGCTGCGCCCCTTGTATCTGCCGGCGATTTGCTTCCCCCACCCTCGTCCCCTCATGCGCTACACCGCCACAATCCAACTCAACACCAGCCCCCTCAGTCGGCCCTACTCCCTCCACCTTCTCTTCCAAAACCTGGATCCTATCCTCCAACGAGCCCCTATCTGTGTGCTTCACCTCTCCCTCCTCAAGTTCCTCCTCCCCTTGGCACCCCAGCCTCTCTCGCAAACCTACCATTTGCGCCGCATCACCCAGATCTCGTGGGACCTGCCGGATCATAAGACTACCCGACCCGGCCTTGCCCCCAATGGAGAGCGGTCCATGGACCGTTGCATGCAGTAGACTAGCCTGGCCCTGCCCAACAGCTGGCTCCCTTAGCAGGCGCGTTTCGTACACAGTCAGCCTCCCATCTACCCCCTGATTTGCTATTGGGCCAACTGAAGACCAGCCCACCCCTCTACAATAACCCACACACGCCCCAGCTTTGTAACACACCTGATGGGCCTCGTCATACATACCATAAGTACCAGCCCATTCCACATGGTCTCCTCTCACACCTCCACAAACCTGCGTAACCGTATTCTCCGACTCCCCCTCATGAACCACCTCACACCCCTTAGAATCTGCTACTCCACCTTCCTTGGTACTATCTGAATCTGGTATAACCGTATCCTTTTTGAAATTCAAATACTCAACGTTCACATCATTCAAAAAGACATCAGAAGTTACTATTCTGCCCTCTCCTTGCGCAGCTTCTGTAAGCCTGTCGGAAACCAATTCTGCCGCCGGATCCCAGCCACCCACCCCCTTTTCCAGGGCCGTGCCAGCGGCGCCAGAAGCTACATTCTCATCATAGCCACTTCTGCTTCTCTCCATACTCACCGCAGCATCCTCCTGGCAGCCTACCTCCTTCACAAAAATCCCAAATGCAGTCTTCCCAACAACAATTTGCATCCATTCTCTAATTGCATCGAACACCCCTGTCTCAACTTGAATCCTTCCCACTGTGAAGGAGGCTTTTTCCCCAGTAATTACATCACACTGAAGCACATTGCCCCACTGCCCTCCTATTTTCTTGAACGTTTCCGGCGACCATGCATGCAAAGGAATTCCGTAGCACTCCAGCCACGTTCTTCGAGTAGTACAACGTTCCGATTCCTCCCAACGCGAGATCCTATGGAAGACTTGCAGCAAAGTATCCATCTTGAACGTAAACACACCCTCCGCATGCTGCACAGTATCAAATATTATCAGGACTTTGCACGCCCCGATCTCCCGGACATCCACAATTTGAGGTATATTTTTAGAGACCACCCTCTTCACTGAGCAGAGGTCCACTGGGTGCAATGTTTGTCCCACTAAACTCCTCGCCAACCATTCCATATTTGGTTCAACTATTGGCACATCAATTCTTTTCATATGTCCACTCCTCTTTGTGGCAGTCTGATGTTCTCGCACTGGCTGTTCCCCAAAGGATTTATCAGCCGCAACCCCGTTCCCATGATAAGACGCCCCTGCTACACCTCCATTCTTATGTACGATTTCCTTTCTCACTGATCCACCCATCACTTGAGATTGTCTTCTATACTTCACTTCTCCAACGGTAATTACCTTCCCCCGTAATCTCCAGTGGTTCATTTCTGCGATCGCCTTGAGGACGCCCCCTTTTGTCGTGTAACGAACAAAAGCAAACAGGTAAATAGATCCACTCTTTCGTTTCCGGACAAGATATATGTCGTTAATTCTTCCTGTCCAACAAAACAAGTGATGTAATTCTCTCCTAGAGATATCATCTGGTAGGTTGTCCACGAATACTGAGAACGAAGAATTTTCCAAGCGATGATATGCATCCCTATTCCAAATTCTGGTATCCTTTGCTGTTGACTGTAGTCCTAACGTACTCCCTCCCCTAGAGTACTCACCTCGCGCAGCCTCTCTGTCCCTCATGATAGTTTAAAATATTATGTTTCTATATACGAAGCTAAACTTTGTACATTGTTTGAAGCATCTTCTATCCATACCAGGTTTGGAGTGGTAAAACTAACTTGGCTAATTCATAAGCAATTTTGTTCTTATTTAATTCTGTTCTTAATTTATCTAATCTATAGATATTTCTAATATTCGTTGTAATTAAATATTCTAAATCTAGTACATAAATAATTTTGTTAATAAAATATTCTATTTTATGAATAACAAATTCATATAACAATATTAATATTAATTAGTAATATCTTAAGTATTAAATAAAAAATAATTTTATGTAAGTTTTAAAAATTCATTATTTATATTCAACTATTTTAACATAACTAACGATCTTTTAGTTACTCTAAATCCAACGATACTAATTAATTAAAGAAAAAATAATCTAATCTAACATGTCAATATTTGACAAGTACTCTAACTACTTACATCTAATTAATTATCCTAATATATTGAACAAAATTATATAAATATTTTAATAAAACTTCTAATTAATTAATTCAAAATACCTAACACGTTAACTAATTTAATAAAGTCTAAATATATAAACTAGTTAATTATTCAAAATAAAAAGATAAAACTAACCTTGAAATCTAATGTTCCGGCTGCGTATAATGTCGTATTTAGTTAGTTAATATCTTCTACAAACAAATGAATATCACAGCTGCAATCATTATATATGGACGTTTCAGTATATCTCGGATATTATGATTTCGAATACTATGACCCTATTTACGTATCTTAGGTATGTATTGAGAACCCTTTTTTATTTTTGTGTCATATTTCAAGTATACTCAGAATATATTTAAATTTTGTTGTGTTATATTCTAGATGTTTAATTATCAAAATATACTTTTAATTCAATTTGGGTCATCATAATATTTAAGATGTGACTAATTGTGCATATTAAATATTGCGTGCTTTATAGATATCAGTAAATAATATATTTATTTAATTTAAATAAAAAAATTGGTGACCTCTAGACAAAATAAATGTCACCATTTTTAACAGTAGTTTAACACACAATAATAAGAGGAATATAAAAAGTGATATAGGGGACAGTAAATTTTGTAATTTGTTAATGGTATGAAATTTCATCCAATAATATAAGATTATTCATTTTTCTTTAACTGATTAAGTATTGACCAAATTTTAATAAAAATGCTGCTGATCTCTTAAACTTTCTTCAATAATAATTCCTATCTATCTATCTATAAATTCCGCAAATCTAGCATCAAGTGCATTCAGAATAAGGGTGATACGTATTATAATAATATTAGAGCCATGGAAGTGACCTTGAAGAAGAACAACCCATCTGGGACATCAATTCTGGTGCCAAGTGTTCAAGAATTAGCCAAACAAAAATTGTCTAGTGTTCCACCCAGATACATTCAGCCACAACAAGATCATGATCTGGTAATCTCTGAAGTTGATCATGCACTTGAGATTCCAGTTATTGATTTGCAGAGATTGCTTTCTACTGAGTATGGAGATTCTGAATTAGCCAAACTTCATCATGCTTCCAAACATTGGGGATTCTTTCAGGTCTCTTTTCTCACGCCCTATCACTTCTTTAACTTCACTTCCTTCCAAAAATGGTAGCACTTAAAACTGTGCAGTTCAATGAAAAAAATTTTGCGCAACTTTTTTTAAAAAAATTAACTTTTGAATTAAAAGTTTATGTGTTGTACTGTAGACATCGCTAAAAAATTTAATTTTAACAATATACAAAAATAAGAATTCATCAATTGCATGCATGTTTGTTGATGTACAGTATTATTTAGAGAAATTTAGTATAGATAATCTTCACCTTATATTAATGTGATTCAATGATTAGATTAATAAAATATATATACATATAATAAAAAATTATAAACAATTAATTACTTATCTTAATATTGGCGTCCTTTAATAATCCTAGCTCTTTTCAAATAATCATTAAAAAAAAAACTTATGCGCGTTTATTCTTAATGGTGTTTATTTATACAAAATTTTACGTCATTTTCTTCTCTTATACTCTTATTCCTCTCAATACATACGTTTCATATTTAAGCCTCAATTCTTTATGTTAGAATATTATTAGGATCAATTAGGATCGATTAGTATTATTTAGGATATCTTAATATTTATTATAGGAGATTATGTCTTTATTATTATGATTCTCTTAGTACCTATAAATACCCTTTATATTGTATCATTCCACACAACTTGAATAGACATACAAATCTTTTCTCCAGTTTAGTCTCTTGTTTCTAACATGGTATCAGAGCCATGGTATCCTCCTTGAAGAGGATATGTTGTTTTCCTTGCGGTGAAATCACCGTGGTTTTTGCACTTTTTTTTCGATGTCATTATTCTTTCCCTTTTGTCACTCTTTTGATGCTCGTTCATCTCACCGACTAGCCTATTTTGAGTGCCACTGTCATCCGCTGCTTACCTATTCTCATGAAGAAATCATATAGTTTTTGCTCTCTTTCGGCAGTTTCATTTGCGTTCTCTCATGTTTGCGTCCTCTCGTGGCAGTTACGTGTGCGTTTTCTCGTGGTAGTTCCATCTGCAGTTCCGTCTGCCTTCTCTCGTGGCAGTTCTCTCTGTGTTCTCTCGTGGCAGTTACATCTGCATTCTCTCGTGGCAGTCCCGTCAGCCTTTTCTCGTGACAGTTACGTCTGCCTTCTCTCACGGCAGTTTCGTCTGGGTTTTCTTGTGACAATTCCGTCTGCGTTTCTTTTTGGCAGTTCCATCTGCGCTTCCTTCAGACAAGCGGCAGTTCCGTCTACGCTTCCTTCAGACTAGCGGCAGTTCCGTCTGCGCTTTCTTCCGGCAGTTCCGTCTGCATCCGTTCTATTAGTTTATGCATTTTTTTATTTCGTTATTTTAAATAAGTTTCAAACTCAAGTTGTCACTTGAGTTTGAGGGGGGATGTTAGAATATTATTAGGATCAATTAGGATCAATTAGTATTATTTAGGATATCTTAATATTTATTATAGGAGATTACGTCTTTATTATTATGATTCTCTTAGTACCTATAAATACCCTTTATATTGTATCATTCCACACAACTTGAATAGACACACAATCCTTTAGTCTCTTATTTCTAACACTTTAGGTGATTTTTTCTGGTTGATTTTAGAAAAGTTCCTATGTTTGTTTTACTGAATTTTCAGTGTTTTTGATTTGTTAAATACTATTATCTTTTAACTAATATATAGTTAAGTCTAGTCTTAATAATGGAAAACATATATTTTATTTTCATTATGAAAGAAATAAATAAAGAAACGGGAATAATTTCATCAAGAAGAAAAATTGAATACTAATTTTCTTAGTTTAATTATTTTGTTAATCTTTATAATTTTACTAAATTTTTAATTAGGTTTTTATATTTTTTTTAGTTTTATAATTAAGTCATTTTCGTATTAAAAAAGTTAAAATTAATAGAATATTTCTCCTAAAATATATGCGGGCAAATATCTAATTAGGTTTTTAATTATGAATATGTTTAATTTGTGATATAACATTTTTTACATTAAGAAGGACCTAATTATAAAATTAAAAGCAGTATAGGAACTCAATTGGATAAAAAAAGTATAAAGACTAAATTATAAATTTGATAAAATTATAGAGACTAATAAAATAATTAAACTAATTTTCTTCTATCGATTATATATATATATTTATATTGAAATAAAATACCTTATAACACCAAATAATTAATCATGTGTACGCATACGTAATAAGAATTAATATAGTCGTTGAAATGACATGTGTGTGATCACTTAAAATAGTGATTTGAATTTTTGTACAAACTAATAATTATTATATAGTTATGATACCAAATTTAATTCTCTTCCTTTCAATTCATATAAAAGCAATCGTTTCATTCATTCATTCATAATTAGAATGAACAATCAATTTAATTTTGTTATTATTGTAGCTTGTAAACCATGGAGTTAGCACTTGTCTGATTGAGAAGGTAAAGTTGGAGATGCAAGATTTCTTCAACCTTCCAATGTCAGAGAAGAAAAAATATTGGCAAAGTCCAGAAAATATGGAAGGGTTTGGACAAGCATTTGTTCAGAGTGAAGATCAGAAACTTGATTGGGCTGATATATTCTATATGCTCACACTACCAAACCACATGAGAATTCCCCACTTATTTCCACAACTTCCTCTTCCCTTCAGGTTTTATTTAATTTGCATGTGCTCCCACATTGCCATTTAACAATATTTAATTTTAAATTGAAGTTGTGATTATATATGGATGAAATTGTCATGATTGAAAATATATTATGAATTTTATGATAAGTAGCTCTAGCTGCCTATAGTGAGATTTTGTTATATTTTTAATTTAAAAAATTTTTATTTATAAATTTTTAGGCTCAGACGACATAAGATTAAAGTTTTTCTAACGGAAGTAATATTGTCTTCTCCATCACATAATTATTTACTATAATTAAAATATTTTTTCCTCCTAATTTGTGTAATTTATTTTTTTGAGATCGTTAGTGTGAAATGTACGGTGATTTTTATTATTATATAAATGTGTTTTTGTTACTTCCCTTCTAACTAATTTTTTGTTTTTACTATTGTCATGAAATTATTTATTTTAAAATATTTACTGATAAAAAAAATAACATGTAAAAGATTTTATTTGTAACATATTACTTTAGACAATATTTTTTTTTGGTTTGAATGCTTTTTTTTATTTTTTAATAATGTGATTTTTAATTCATAAAAAATTTAATATTATATTATAGAATTATTTAGTTAAAAATTTAAACCGGTAAAAAAAAGTGCATAAATAATTTTATTTGTAATAATTATTACCACATCTTCTTTCTCTGTTATAATCCATGCTATCCGTATTCTTTCTTTGCTGTCTCCAAGATTATGTTTTTACTAGTGTTATTACTACCGACTATCATTAAATTCGATATTATTCATATCATAGTTGCACAATAAAATTTATAATAAATTATCACTTTTTTGTTTTAAACATTTGGGATGAATGTCAATGTTATCTTTAATTTTTTTCCAAATTAATTTAATATTATTATAATTCCCACCCTTTAATATCATTGTACAATTGTAGTTGTGAACTTTTAGTATCATTAATTGTATGTGTGTACTGGATGCTTTTGCCATGTAGAGAAACTATGGAACTTTACTCACAAGAATTGAAAAACTTAGCCATAGTTATTATTACCCAAATGGCTAAGGCTTTGAAGATAGAAGAAGAGGAAATGAGAGAATTATTTGAAGATGGAATTCAAATGATGAGGATGAACTATTATCCTCCATGTCCTGAACCGGAAAAGGTTATTGGTTTCACACCACATTCGGATGCAGTTGGTCTAACTATACTCCTACAAGCCAATGAAGTTGAAGGATTGCAGATAAGAAAGGATAATGGAAAATGGGTTCCTGTTAAACCATTATCTAATGCCTTTGTCATCAACATTGGGGACATATTAGAGGTAATAGACCCAACCATATTAAATTTATAACATCAATTATCAACTTGATAAAAATGATAATACTCATTAGTGACAAAAAATCGTCGAATACTATCGAATTTATTGGTGAATTTACTAAAAACATTTGTCGATAATCTGTTTATCGTCGAATTTAGTGACAGAATAAATCTGACAATATAAATCTCGTTGGTAATTATTTATCGGCGGATTTTTTTGTCAGTTACTAATTACTAGCAGATATAAACTTTTAATTGTGAAATTCTGGGATTTGTTATTATCGAATTTTTCTTCCAATAAATATGACGGTAATATATTTTTTATTATCAATAATTAAATTAATATTTACCGGTGGAGTTAATCGACAGTAAATTTGAAGGAAAACTTAAACTTTAATTTATGATTACCATTTTATACCATTTAATCGACAGTAAATTTAATGAAAAATAAGATGTGCCAACAAATCTATAATTACCATTTTATACCAAACAATACTTAATTTAATACAATAATAACAAAATGCTAGTCTAAATTAAGAAAGATGTGCCACATGCATATATAATATATAATTTATAATGCATCTCAGTTCAATTGTAATACTGGAATATGTTCCAGAGACAAACCAAAGAAGCAACACAGCAAACCACAAACATAGTGTAAACTAACCACAACATAAAACTAATATTAAGATCACTAAAACTTAAAATTCTAATAAATAACTTGCATAAAAAACTCAAGCACTAAAATAGATAACTTTTCAATCCAAAATCCTTTAACATTCTATAATGAATGATATCCAAATATGAGAGAGAGTTCAATTTGAAAAAAAAAATCACAAATTACAAAGCAGTCGCAAACGATAAAAATTGTGGAAGGAGTAGTGAAGAATTTATCTTCACCACAAGAAAATTTCTTGGTAGTGATGTGAAGAACCTTAGTGAAAATCCTCATGGTTCCTTTTACCCTGAGGCGTTTGAGACAATGAAACACGATACAGGCGTTTGAAAATCCTCATGGTTCCTTTTTCAACGGTGGCCGAGATAAAGGGAACAATTCTATTTGAGACAATGAAATACAATACAGGAAATTTGACGCTGACTTTGAAGGAAAATGGAGATGAGCAGCACTAATGGAGGGTGGCTAGAGGAATTGCCAATGGTAGTTGTAGGAAAGAGAGAAGAGAGAAGAGAATGAGAAAGAGAGAAGGGTGTGCTTGAAAGTGAGGGGAGAAGGACACATATTTTAAAATTAGACCAAATTTACCGTTGGATAAATCTGATGGTAATGTATTGCAGTATGACCAAAACATAACATTTTGATAATTCCAACAATAATGCTTATACCAATTTTTTTTCCTTTAATTTTTTAAGTTTTATATTAAAAAAATTTAAGTTTATATAATAAGTTATCTTTTAAAATTTGATTTGCATCGAAACTAAAAATAAATAAATAAATAAATATATCAAATCAATAAAAAAAGAATAAATTATGATGTCAAATTTAAAATACTAGTTAGTTAATTAAATTAAAAAGTTTTAAATTAACTTTCCTAAATATAATTGATTTTCTTTTAACAGAAAGAATGATTCAAATAATAAAGTATTTCATCTATATTAATATATTATTATTTATTTTATTATTATGTTTTATTTGTTTATTTTAACACGTTTAAATGGTCTTCTATCTTTAGCACCTAATTTGCTTAAGATAATTTTTATACAATAAATATTATAATAAGTAGACTTCGTAATTGATAAATAGAAAATAATAATAATAAATAGTTGAATGATGTTGTTTAAGAATAATATAGGTAAAAGAAATTATATTTTAAATTAATTCTTTTTATGCGTTAATAATTTATTAAAGATTTGATGACACTATATATTAAAAAAATTATCCTTATATATTTTTGCCCCACCACTATATATGGTTTTGGATTTATCGCTGCATACAATATATAAGAATAAGGTCCCAGTAGAATTATGATATAAATTTTCTTTGTCTTTTCTTACTTTATCGAGCCAAAAAGTATCTCTAAAAATTGGGGCAAGGTCCAAATTGGAAAAAATTGTCTATAATACCAAAACCATGTGTTAAATGCACACTACTACCGTTCCAAAAGAGAAAAATAAATAAATAAATAAATAATGAATGCGTCTGCAAAAGAAAAAAAAAAAAAGGATATTGTTACGGTGGGTAACCGGAGATTAATAGAATAGATGGCGCTAGTTGGCCCAATCGTCCGCGGATGGTAGTCTCCGAGCTGGTTCGTATGCTGGAGTCTCCTTCCGACTTGTATACGCGAATGAATGGGGGGTGGTACCTGCAAAGACACTCCGATGCCTAAGTTAACAAGGGTGTTAGTAGGTCTAAAGAGTATTGGGCTTAGAGATACCTGAGGGGTGTCAGTGTATTTATAGTGGTGAGCCAATAACCACCGTTGGAGTAGTGCCGTATCTTTTGGGTGATAACCATCCCTTTATCTTAGGGAGGTTAAGATATGGCTTGATGAAGCGGTTTAGAGAGATTTTAGGGGCGGTTACTCATTTGAATGAGTGATTATCTGCCAGCTAATCTCATGTCCGACTTCTTTAGAGTAAGTCGTAGTCAGCACCGACTTCTTATATGAAGGTCGGTGCTTAGCTAGGCTTAATCCTTCGGATTAGGCCTTTTATTTGGACCTGGGCCTTTATTATTGGGCCAGGGTATGAACAGTGCCCCTACTCGAGCCCAAGATCTGTATAAGACTTGGGTCCGAGTATTTTACTCGGGGTCGTAGCCGACTTTCTTGGAGGAAACACGGGTTTTTAAACCGACGTGATTTTCGCGACCTTTCGTTTCTGACAGTTACGTCTATTCAAGCGTCATGTCCGTTAGGGATGCACTTAGGGATTGATGGCTTTGGTAACGGTGCACTCTCATTAATGACTGCTCCGCTTTTACCATTATGCCCCTTAGTATGTTTATAAATACTTTCCCTCTCTTTCATTTTTCCGTTTCTGCAATCTTTCAAACTTCTTCTTTCTTTGTTCGTGCTGCATTCTTGCGTTTGGAGACTTCTGCTTCTTCCAACCTTCACTTTCGGATAAAGGTTAGCTTTTCTTTTTTCTTCGTCGCACTTTTCGTATTGACTTTACTTTGTAGAGAAATAGGTTTGTGGACTTTTGCTTGGTTCCTTTTTCTCCTCTCTAGAGACCTTTGTTTTTGATTTTTTCTTTTCTTTTTCCCTTTGTAGGTTTCCTCATTCTTCCTTAGAGAAAGAAAATGGCCTCCATAGATTGGGTCGATGTTACTGTTCTAGGGGAGGAGCCGTTGGTTGATGCGGAGTTTATTACTCATCTTCGCACCCACCACCGGCTCTGTACTTCAGATGAGGATGAGCTTAAGTATGAATTGCTTGTCCCTGGTTCAGAGGACCGAGTTTGTCATGGGAGAGCCAACGAAACGGCTCCCCATTTCTTCTTTATGTATGAGTGCATGATCACCCGTCTGGGCGTCTTTCTACCCTTTTCAGATTTTGAGATGTCTGTTTTGCAGCATTGTCGGGTTGCCCCTACCCAGCTTCACCCCAACTCTTCGGGTTTCTTGAAAATTTATCAATTTATTAGCCATGCTCTGGATTTCCCGACCTCTCTGAAAATCTTTTTCCATCTTTTTCATATGACCAAGCCTTTTAGTGGGCTGAACAATAAACAACAATGGGTTTCCTTCCGAGCCATACAAGGTCGGAGGATTTTTACTCTTTTTGATGAATCCTTTCATGACTTTAAAAATTTCTTTTTCAAAGTGCAAGCTGTAGAGGGTCATCGCCCCTTTTTTCTGGATGATAATTCTTCTCCTCGCTTTCCCTTATACTGGCTGGAGGCCTCCCCTTGTGAGAAATATGGTCTGGATGACCTGGATGAAGTAGAGGCTGCCGTCGTGGGGTTCCTCCGAGAAGTGTGCGGGAGGGCCCCATATTTGGATACTAAAAAGTTTCTCCAAGGGTCTCCGACTTTTATGCAATCACAGCTAGGTAGTTTTCTCTTGTCTGTTAGATTCCCGACTTGTTAACTGATCATTCCGACTTGTTTGATTCTTTAGCTATTGTTTTCTTTTTCAGAAATGGCAAAGACAAATGCTCAAGAATCTTTCCAGAGGGTCCAGGAGGCTAAAGCTAAGTCTCACGCTCGGTCTGGTGGTGCCAGGGTTATCTCTCCTCCTCCTCCTCCTCGGAACGTTGGGACTCTTTCCAATCCCATGGTGATTTCTTCTTCAGCTCCCTCTCAGCCGCCCCCCGTCGTCCGACCTTCCCCTGATCCCAAGAAGCGCAAGACCTTAGAGTCTGGTTCTTCTGGGGAGGTTAAGGCGGATGCTCTTGCATTCGTCCGAAAGAATATCTATCCTCATGCTCGTATAGGCATGGATGATATGTCTGTTCGGAGCCACCTTACCACTATGATCGAGGAGAGTCTCAAAGCGGCGGGGGTCTGTGGGAAGCTCTTGGATATTTTTGAGAAGGCTCCTCTCAGCTCTTTAGGGATGACCTCGAGGGTCGAGGAGCTGGAAGGAAGGCTTTGTGCATATCAAGAGCATGAGGGAGAGTTGAGGAAGGAAATTGCCAAGCTGAGGGAGGAGAGAGATACCCTCCGGGAGAAAGGGAAGGCTTTGCAGGCCCAATGCAACATGGAGATGGATCTGAGGAAAACAGTGCAGGCCAGCTATCAAAGCTTATTCAAAGATCTTGTGTCTGTGAAGACTGACCTGTTGAATTCTCGGAAAGCATATGAGGAGTTGGAGGACTCTATTGCTGATGGTGCCGAGGAGTCTTGGAGGATCTTCCTGGAGAAGGTCAGAGTTATTGCTCCCGACTTGGATCTTTCTCCTTTACATCCCGACAAAGTTGTTATTGACGGTGCCATTGTAGATCCTCCTGCCCCCGTAATCGTTTCTGAGTCAGAGTTGAAGACTCGGGGGCAGAGGATTATTGAGTCTCCTCCTCGTTCTAAAGATGCTCCGAGTTCTTCAGTGGTTCCTCCGATCTCTTCATCTCCCATGGATGCTTCTGGTGGCACTCCTCCTGACTCCGGTGGTGGTGATCCGTCTACTCTTCTTCCTAAAAAATGATCTGTGGCTATTTGGGGGTCCGGCCTGTGGGCCCCCCGTTTTTAAACTCTTTATTTATTTGTTTTTGGTGGTGTTGGTTGAACAATTTCTTTTGGCCTTCCCGGGCCGTAAACAAAATATTAAAAAAAAAATACCCTTTTTGGATAAGGGTTTAGATTACCTTATGCGTGTATGCTTTTTGGTTGAAGTTCCCTTGATCTTTTCTTAAAAATCTTTCCTTTTGGCTTGTTTGTTTTTCTAAGCTTTTTGTTTAAGGACTTTTTGAGACAGCCTTTAAACTTTTCCTAGGTTTTCCAATCTCTTTTTGTTATCCCCTATACTCGACTTTGTTTTAGCGAGTTCTTATGACTTAGGTTATTTTTGCGATACGTTTTTCTTCTACTCGGTCCTTCGCTCCGATTTACGGGTTGGAGTATTTCCGAGCTTTTCTACTCGGGTTTTCATTTCGACTTATGAGTCGGATTGTTCCCGAGTTTTTACGATCAACTCATATAACCTCTTTACACCGACTTGTACCTCGTCGTTTTATCCTGACGACCATCTAGGTCGGTTCATGGGATTTTCACGTTTTGTCGAGTTTAAGTCGGCGCGTTTCGTAGAAAGACTTAGAAAAAATAAAAAGGATTTTATAAGAGATATTGTAGATGAAAAAGATCTTTATTTATTGGGGAGGTACCTTCTTGCTACTAAGGGTTTTTATAGCCTATTTTCCCTTAGTCTCTACTATGATGCCTCGTTAAAAACCCTTCTTCAGAAAAAACCCTTTTGGGAAAAAATCATGAAGCTGGGAAAAGAGTACATCTGGGAGTAGAGTTCGCTTTTAACTGTAGTACCTTTTCATATTACAAGCATGCCACGACCTAAGTAACTCGGTGTCGTTCAAGTCGGTCACCTTGTAGTAGCCTTTTCCTAGGACCTCACTAATTTTGTATGGTCCTAAAACTTCATTGACTTTGTATGGTCCCTTCCAATTTGCGGCGAGCTTTCCTTCTCCTGATTTGTTGACTCCAATGTCATTTCTGATTAAGACCAAGTCATCCGGGGAAAATGTTCTTCGAATGACTTTTTTGTTGTACCTTGTAGTCATCCTTTGTTTCAATGCTGCTTCTCTTATCCGGGCGTCTTCTCGGACTTCGGGGAGCAAGTTGAGCTCCTCTTTGTGTCCCCGTATGTTTCCGACCTCATCGTGGAGAATTACCCTTGGGCTTTGCTCATTGATTTCTATTGGTATCATGGCTTCTATGCCATAAAATAGTCGGAAAGGTGTTTCTCCCGTGGCGGATTGGAGGGTTGTCCTATAAGCCCATAGCACCTGAGGGAGCTCTTCAGCCCAAGCTCCTTTTGCTTCTTGCAATCTCTTCTTTAGCCCTGCCAGTATGACTTTGTTGGCTGCCTCGGCTTGCCCATTGGCTTGTGGGTGCTCCACCGAGGTGAACTGATGTTTGATTTTCATACTGGCTACTAAGCTTCTGAAGGTAGCATCGGTGAATTGGGTTCCATTATCCGTAGTGATGGAGTAAGGTATTCCATATCTTGTGATGATATTTTTGTAGAGGAACCTGCGACTTCTTTGAGCGGTGATGGTGGCCAATGGTTCTGCTTCTATCCACTTTGTGAAGTAATCTATCCCCACGATCAGGTATTTGACTTATCCTGGTGCTTGGGGAAAAGGACCTAACAAATCCATCCCCCATTTTGCAAAAGGCCATGGAGAAGTGATACTGATGAGCTCTTCTGGTGGAGCTACGTGGAAATTTGCATGCATCTGGCATGGTTGACACTTTTTCACAAATTCTGTGGCATCTTTCTGCAAGGTTGGCCAGTAGAATCCAGCTCGGATTACTTTCCTGGCTAGTGACCTTGCTCCAAGATGGTTTCCGCAGATCCCACTATGTACTTCCTCCAATACCTCGGCGGTTCTTGAGGTCGGTACGCATTTTAACAACGGTGTCGATATCCCCCTTCTGTAGAGGATATTTCTCACCAAGGTGTAGTGTTGTGCTTCCCTTCGGATCTGTTTAGCTTCTTTTTCCTCTTTAGGGAGGATGTCGAATTTCATGTATTCGACTAGGGGGTTCATCCATCCGAGGTCTAGACCGACTACCTCAAGTACTTCTTGCTTATCTTCTGTTTTTGCTACTGAGGGTTCTTGGAGGGTTTCTTGAATCAAGCTTCTATTGTTCCCTCCTGGTTTGGTACTTGCTAACTTGGATAGGGCATCTGCTCTGCTGTTTAAGTCCCGAGTTATGTGTTTAACCTCGGTTTCTGCAAAATGCCCGAGGTGTTCCAGAGTTTTGTCCAAGTACCTCTTCATGTTTGGGTCCTTTGCCTGATATTCTCCACTTATCTGGGAGGTCACCACCTGTGAGTCGCTGTATATCATCACCTTTGTAGCACCGACTTCTTCTGCCAGCTTCAATCCAGCAATCAAGGCTTCGTATTCTGCCTGATTGTTCGAAGCTGGAAATTCAAATTTTAAGGAAACCTCTATCTGGGTTCCTCTTTCATCTACCAATATTATGCCTGCACCGCTTCCCATTTTGTTGGAGGATCCATCTACGTAGAGTTCCCATGTAGTTGGTTTTTCCTCCTGATCCCCTGCGTATTCTGCGACGAAGTCAGCGAGGCATTGAGCTTTGATCGCCGTCCGAGTTTCGTATCTCGGAGAGCTCTATCGCCCATTGAACCATTCTCCCTGCAACATCCGTCTTTTGGAGGATTTGCTTCATGGGTTGGTTCGTACGGACTCTTATTGTGTGAGCTTGAAAGTAAGGTCGTAGCCTTCGTGAGGCTATTACTAAGGAGTAGGCAAACTTTTCTAGCCCAACTCCTTGCACGCGTGCGCGCACACGTCCCTTCCTAATGTGCTCATCCACGTTCGAGCGTGTTGTACGCGCACGCGTAGGTCCCAAGTTTCATCAAGGGACGCGGACGCGCAGGTGGCGCACGCGCGTCGATTTAAAAATAGGGATAACCCTAAGACGCGAAGAGCGTTGCGCCGCAGCGCACTTCTCCCTCTCCCCAATTTCATCTTCTTCGTTTTCTCTCCTCCAACGTCCGTTGCAGTAGCAGCGCCGGCCGCCGCCGCACTACCTACCTCCGCCACTGTTCCCACCAACCTTCTCTCTCTCCTCCACTCACCCTCTCTCCACTTCCGTCTCTCAGTCTCACCGTTGTCCGCGGCCTTTACCGCCGCCGTTCCACCATTACCACCGGCGACTCTCAACCAACCCACTCACCATTCTTTCTCTTTAAGTCATTCCCTATCTCTGTCTGTCCGCCACAGTGTCGGCAGCCCCCACCGCCACTCCTTTTCTGCCACTCCCCGCCACCGTCCACGGCGGCGCAGTTCCTGGCACTATTCCGCCTCCCCAGTTTCCTTGCCTTTCTTAGTTCCTCTCTGCTCCCAGGTTCCTGCTCCATTTCTGTTATCTTTTTCTGTTTTTTCTTTTCTATATTATTCGTTTCTGTTAATCATTCTAATTGCATGTTAGTTAGTTAGACTTAGAACTTTGTATGTTAGGTTAGATAGAAATAATTGCGGTTAGGTAGCTAGGGCTGGATAGAGGATTCTAGGCCTGATAAGTGCTCCGTTCGTGCATAATTTGCTGTCTGCTTATTTGGATGTTGTATGCTGATTTTTGGAATGATTTTGTGCATTTCTTGCTGCCTGAATACTATACAATTGTTGCTGTACTTACTTGATGTTGTTTTCTATGCTAATTTGCTATCCGGGAACGCCCAATTTTACGCCGGAATGCCGCCCGATTTTCAAGGAAATTAGTTTCATTTTGAGCTTTATTTCAAATTTGGGCAACTTTCTATTTCCTTTTGACTTCCCGGATTTGCACAATCATGGTGAACATGAACCATATCTTTTCTTTTCATTATGCATAAATATCATCATATCACTAATCCACTTTTCTAACTCACTAATTTCTTTAACCATCTAACTTCCGCTCACCTTTAACCCCCTTTTAACAATTCTTTCAAAAATATGATGATATTATTGCCTTTTGAATATGAGTTGTTGATTTTAATGAAGCTTGCTTTCTTGGTTTACTTGTTCACTTTTGCATATTCATTGCAACATCATGATTATTCTTTGATTATTGTATCCTGAACATGCCTTCTTTGCTACATGCTAAATGTTTTATATATTCTATCATATTTTTCAGGATGTCGGATAAGGGCAAAGCCATAGCCACTACCTCCAAGAAGAGAAAACACTCTACCCCCTCCATTCCTTCCATCTACAAGAATTATGCCAAGAATCCGCTAAATGATGTAGACAAGGAAAATCAGCAATTACCTTCTACCAATCCAGACAAATTCCCTAACCTTTACCGTGAGCTTCGATTTTCCAAATATCGAACTACAAAGCTGAACATTGAGAAAAAGTTGCTCCTCTCTACTGATGTGAGACGGTCTATTACCGGTCAGATCCTTGAGTTGGGTATTGACTTTGTTGATCGGGATTTGGGGGATATCAATGTATCTTGGGTGAAGGAATTCTACTGCAACTTCTTCCGTCTGACATTAGATTCGGTTCAGGTGCGGGGTAGAGAGATTATGATCACCGAGACTGCCATTGAGGAGGCATTACATTGCCGACACATTCCGGATGACCTGTGTGCCCATCAGCAGGCTGAGATAGCCATCCATACCATGACTTTTGACTATGAGGCGCTTCGGCGCGTGATTGGGATACCGCATGCTGCATGGGTTATGGATGCGGGCAACACCAAGCCTAAGGGGATGTTGTTTACTCATTTGACTAGGGAGGCCAGGACTTGGCAGATGATCTTTGCTTGCTATGTCCTTCCCACCACCCACTTCTCTGAGATTCCTATGGAGATGCTTCTACTGATTGGGTGTGTTATGGAGGGGAAGGAGGTCTCCTTCCCTAGACTGATCAGACAGTGTATGTGGCGGGCGCATATTCGTGGCCTACTTCCATTTCCTACCTTGGTCACGAGTATGGCGGCCCTAGCTGATGTCCCGTGGCGAGATGATGATGTGCGACCACCGCCCCCTGATGCAGATGACAGGGAGGTTACTATCCCCTGGGGTGGTTGGGTGCATGAGAAACCACCTGCTAGACGCCGCTCTCGGGCTAGAGCTGTCGTGGGGACACCTTCACCATCAGCCCCTACAGCTGCCCCATCATCCTCTACAGCTGCACCCCCTTCATCATCCACTGATCCACCCAGCAGGATGCCCCTGACATTACAGAGCCACCGCAGACTCATGAGGAGCCGGTCCCACAGCCACAGCCCGAGCCAGAGCCTATCGTTGCACCTCCCACTGATCCTCCGGTTTAGCATCGAGGACGATGCTTGGTTTTAAGTGTGGGGAGGGCACCGGTAGCATTATTTGGGAACCGGTGAATCTTCGGCCTAGTTCTTATCTTGCACATTTTTGTATATATTTTGATGCATTTCTAGTTTGCTTTGGACACTTTTATTGCTTATTTTGGATTTTAGATATTTTGATGCTTTTTGGATATTTTTTTTTAGATGTTTTGGATGATAGATTCCGTACTTTTAGTTGGATTCTTCTTTATACATCTTGTTTACCTTTGTTTTTTTTTTGTGGTTGTGATTAGAAATCATACTTGAATTGCAAAATACTTAGTCACCCTTTTTGCATAAGAAATTGATTTTAAGTAAAAGAAAAGGGTGAACTAAGAAAATTTTTGAATTTTTCAATCACAACAATGCCTAGTCAAACATTGAAAGTTTCCAAGAAGTTTAAATATACGGCATTAACCCAATTGATTGAAAGAAAAAAAAAAGAAAATTGTTGGTGAAACTTGCTTGAATTACTTATTTTGTGAAACATGTATTGAACTAAGAACACAAGCTTGTGAGACTTGAGCCTATTGATGTGGTTACATTTTATAACCACTTATTTCCCATTCTTGTGTGAATTTGTTCTCCTTCTATGATTGTAATCCTTGATTTGCTTGATTCTATATGTCCATTTATTTCTTGTATTTATGCATTTGTATGATTGAGGCCATTACTTCCTTAGCCACTTACCCAAATAGCCAACCTTTTATTCTCCATTGTTAGCCAATTTTGAGCCTATGCTTAACCAACTTATTTTCAATTTAGCACATTACAAGCCAAGGCGGAAAACCAATAAAAGTCCTTGTTTGGATCTTTGATTGGCCTAGGCTAGTGAGAGTGTTTACTATTCAAGTTGGTGAGGCTTGGGAACATTGGATGGGATAAAAGGGGTAGTACACTTTCATGTTTAGGAATTGGGTACATACTCATGTATTGATTAAATTAATAGACCTTATGCATTGATGCTTTTGTATATAGTTGACAAAGAAAAAGAAATGAAAAGAAAAAGAAAAGAGAAATAAAAGAGAAAATGAAAAAAAAAACAAAAGAATAGAAAAAAAAGGAATAGAAAAAGAAAGAAAAAAAAAAGGGAAGAAAAAGAAAGAAAATAATAAAAAGGGGACAAAATGCCCCAAAGTGAAGTCAATAAAAGAGGAATCAATGCATAGGTGTCATGAATCAAATAGGAAATGCATGAATATGTAAGAAAAA
>NC_029778.3:73375897-73376353 GCF_000817695.3 Arachis duranensis | reverse complement strand
CCCCATTACAACCTAAATGAAAGACCTCATGATGAATGTATGCATGCATTGAATAAATGTTGATTGTTAGAAGAAAATCAAATTTTGGAAAGCTTGATTAGAAGAGAATTGAGTGAATTGACCCTTAAACAATTGAGTGAATAGAGCGGATACACATATCCGGTGAGGGTTCAAAAGTTCAATCACATATGTTCACCCATATTATCTATATTCTTGCAAGTTTAAATTCTTTTTGACAATTCAATACAATTGTGGTTTGGAATTAATTCCTATTACCTAGACTTGTGCTTACACATGCTCTCTTGGCAATTTGATATGTTTGAATTAAGCATTTGCATTTACTTTAGGTAGTTGCATTTAGATAGGACTCATATAGTTTAGTTGCATTCAATAGATGTCATAACCCTTAGTTCCTTCTTATTTTAGCATGAGGACATGCTAAGGCTTAAGTGTGGG
>NC_029778.3:73356184-73374603 GCF_000817695.3 Arachis duranensis | reverse complement strand
GAGACGACCCGAGGTCCAATACTTCGGTTTATAGATTTTAGGGGTTTGTACTTGTGACAAACAAATTTTTGTATGATTGGATTATTGCTTGGTTTAGAAACTATACTTGCAACGAGAATTCATTCGTGAAATTCTAAACCGTCAAAAATCCATTCGTCAGTGGTACCTTAGTTCAGGGCCTTGTAGAACTTTATTGATGAAGTAGACTGGGTGTTGTCCGACTTCGTCTTCTTTTATCAGGGCTGCTGAGACAGCCTTGTTCGCTACGGATAAGTACAGGACGAGGTCTTTCCCAGGTACTGGTCGGGTTAGGATAGGAGGTTGGCTTAAAAACTTTTTGAACTCTTGGAACGCCTCCTCGCATTCCGGAGTCCATTCGAATTGGCATCCCTTCCTTAATAAGGAAAATAGCGGAAGGAATTTTAGTGCCGATCCTGCCAAAAACCTGGAGAGGGCTGCAAGTCGGCCATTGAGCTGTTGAACCTCTCTCAAACAAGTCGGGCTTTTCATTTCTAGGATGGCTCTGCATTTGTCGGGATTGGCTTCAATCCCTCTTTGTGTTAGCATGAACCCTAGAAATTTTCATGCTTCTACTGCGAAGGCGCACTTTGCGGGATTTAGTCTCATCCCATGCAACCTTATGGTGTCAAAGACTTGTGAGAGGCCGGACAAGAGGTCGACTTCCTTCTTGGTTTTTACTAGCATGTCGTCGACGTATACTTCCATTAGGCTCCCCAGGTGAGGGGAAAACACTTTATTCATCAACCTTTGATATGTGGCTCCTGCATTCTTCAATTCGAATGGCATGACCACGTAGCAGAAATTGGCTCTGGGTGTGATGAATGATGTTTTCTCCTGGTCTGGCTCGTGCATCGGGATTTGATTATATCCCGAGTAGGCGTCCATAAATGATAAGTATTGGTACCCCGAGCTGGAGTCCACTAGGGTATCAATACTTGGTAGGGGATAAGGGTCCTTAGGACATGCCTTATTTAAGTCGGTATAGTCAACACACATTCTCCACTTACCATTCTGTTTTTTGACTAGCACTACATTGGCTAGCCACGTTGGGTACTTGACCTCTTTAATGAAGCCAGCTTCCAGAAGCGCCTGCACTTGCTCTTCTACTATTAGGGCTCGTTCTGGACCGAGTTTGCGTCTTCTTTGTTGTACAGGTCGGGATCCTGGATAAACCGAGAGCTTATGGGACATGAGCTCCGGGTCTATCCCTGGCATGGCAGAGGCCTTCCAGGCGAAGAGGTCGGAATTATCTCTTAGGAGCTCAATCAATTTTTGTTTTAGGGTTTCCCCCAAGTTGGCTCCTATATGAGTGTTTTTCTCTTCCTCTTTACCGACCTGTATCTCCTCGGTTTTTCCTCCCGGTTGTGGTCGCAACTCTTCTCTGGCCCTTGCGCCGCCGAGCTCTATTGTGTGAATTTCTCTGTTTTTTCCTCTCAGATTTAAGCTTTCATTGTAGCATTTCCTCGCCAATTTTTTATCTCCCCTCACCGTTGCTATTCCCGCTGAGGTCGGGAATTTCATGCAGAGGTGGGGAGTGGATACCACTGCTCCGAGCCGATTAAGGGTAGTTCTGTCGATTAAAGCATTATAAGCTGACCCCACATCGATGACTATGAAGTCTATACTCAGAGTCTTTGATTTTTCCCCTTTTCCAAAAGTGGTGTGAAGGGGCAAAAATCCTAGTGGTTTTATTGGCGTGTCCCCTAATCCATATAGGGTGTCGGGGTAGGCTCTTAACTCTTTCTCATCTAACCCTAGCTTGTCGAAAGCCGGCTTGAAAAGAATGTCAGCCGAGCTTCCTTGGTCTACTAGGGTTCTGTGGAGATGGGCATTTGCTAGGATCATAGTTATTACCACTGGATCATCCTGTCCAGATCATAGTTATTACCACAGGATCGTCGTGTCCATGGATTATTCCTTGCCCATCTTCTTTTGTAAATGAAATGGTAGGAAGGTCGGGTGACTCTTCCCTGACCTGGTAGACTTTTTTGAGATGTCTTTTGCGGGAGGATTTGGTAAGTCCCCCTCCTGCAAACCCTCCTGAGATCATATGGATATGTCTCTCTGGAGTCTGCGGTGGTGGGTCTCTTCTATCCATATCATCTCGCTTTTTCTTTCCATGACTGTCCGACCTTTCTATGAGATATCTATCAAGCCGACCTTCTCTAGCCAGCTTTTCTATCACATTTTTAAGGTCGTAACAGTCGTTTGCGGAGTGACCATGTATTTTATGGTACTCACAGTAATCGCTGCGGCTCCCCCCTTTTTTATTCTTAATGGGTCTAGGGGGTGGCAATCTTTCAGTGTTGCAAATCTCTCTGTATACATCCACTATGGAAACTTTTAGGGGAGTATGAGAGTGATATTTCCTTGGCCTCTCGAGACCGAGTTCTTCCTTTTTCTTGGTTTCCCTTTCCCTCTCTTTTGTTGAGGGAGGGGGCCCAGGTCGGCAACTCAGGTCTCTTTACTTGGCGTTTTCCTCCATATTGATGTACTTTTCAGCTCGTTCATGTACATCACTTAAAGAAACGGGATGTCTTTTAGATATGGACTGCGAGAAGGGTCCTTCTCTAAGTCCATTGACTAGTCCCATTATGACTGCCTCTGTGGGCAGGTCTTGAATCTCCAAACATGCTTTGTTGAACCTTTCCATATAGGCTCGTAAAGATTCTCCGACCTCCTGTTTTATTCCCAGGAGGCTCGGTGCATGTTTCACTTTGTCTTTCTGAATTGAGAACCTCATCAAAAACTTCCTTGAGAGGTCTTCAAAGCTAGTAACCGATCTCGAGGGAAGGCTATCGAACCACTTCATCGCTGCTTTCGATAAAGTGGTCGGGAAAGCTTTGCATCGCGTAGCGTCGGAAGCATCAGCTAGGTACATCCGACTTTTGAAGTTGCTTATATGATGCTTTGGATCCGTGGTTCCATCGTAGAGGTCCATATCAGGGCTTTTGAAGTTTCTCGGAACTTTTGCCCTCATTATGTCCTCGCTGAAAGGATCCTCTTCACCTAAGAGCGGCTCTTCTTGTTCGTCACGGGAGTTGCGACTCTTGAGGGAGGATTCCAGCTTTAAGAGTTTTCTTTCTAACTTTTTTCGTCGTTCCATCTCCTCTTTTAGGTTCTTTTCAGTTTCCTTTTGCCGCTCCCGCTCTTGTTCTAACTGTTCCAGGCGGCTGTGGACTAACCCCATGAGTTCAGTTACGTGGGATGGTCCTCCTTTTTCTGACTCGCGCCCTTCTGAGGAGTTTACCTTCGGGTTTTTTACCCCGGAGGTGCCCTCTCTATGCTGATTGTCAACTTCCTGGTGGAGGGCGAGGTCCACATCGTTATTGCCTGTGTCCAGATTCTCTTGTTCAGAATCTGTCTCCACATGGCCTTTTTTGTGGGATCTGTCTGCCATCGATGGATGATCTCTCGGGTCCCCGGCAACGGCGCTAATGTTACGGTGGGTAACCGGAGATTAATAGAATAGATGGCGCTAGTTGGCCCAATCGTCCGCGGATGGTAGTCTCTGAGCTGGTTCGTATGCTGGAGTCTCCTTCTGACTTGTATACGCGAATGAATGGGGGGTGGTACCTGCAAAGACACTCCGATGCCTAAGTTAGCAAGGGTGTTAGCAGGTCTAAAGAGTATTGGGCTTAGAGATACCTGAGGGGTGTCAGTGTATTTATAGTGGTGAGCCAATAACCACCGTTGGAGTAGTGCCGTATCTTTTGGGTGAAGCCAATAACCACCGTTGGAGTAGTGCCATATCTTTAGGGTGTTTAACCGCCCCCATTATCTTAGGGAGGTTAAGATATGGATTTGTGAAGCGATTAGAGAGATTTTAGGGGCGGTTACTCATTTGAATGAGTGATTATCTGCCAGCTAATCTCATGTCCGACTTCTTTAGAGTAAGTCGTAGTCAGCACCGACTTCTTATATGAAGGTCGGTGCTTAGCTAGGCTTAATCCTTCGGATTAGGCCTTTTATTTGGACCTGTGCCTTTATTATTAGGCCAGGGTATGAACAGATACTAATATATTATCTGTCATTTTATTGTCAATAATAATTAATTATTATATTTTAAACATATATATAAGAAAATATATCTAAAAAATACATATATAAAGACACTTTTATTAGACATAGTCATAAAAAAATATTTTTTATGAGACACATCCACAAAGACACTTCTATTAAACACAATTATAAACAAAAGTTGGTAGAAGTTGGCAAAAATGCTGTTGATAACATAGCGAGATTGGTCTGCAAATTAAAGAAATATTGAAGGAAACACCACCTTTAGTGTAAAAAAAAAATGAATTATTAATATTAATTTAAATATTATTAAAAATATAATTATTTATATTATTTTTTTATTAATTTAAATTAAAAAATAGTTTTATGATATAGTATTAGTCAAGAATTCAATTTTTAGTGAACTAAAAAAATATATAAAGTAAATAAAAAAAAGTTTATGTAAAAAATTAAACAAATATAAAAAAAATCTTGTTTAAAAAACGTGTTATTAGAGATATAATTATTTATATTATTTTTTCCTATCAAATATAATGCAAAAACAAAGAAAAATAATCGCCTAACACTTTTCGTAAAACAATATTTGTCTTCAGTCACCAAAAAACAATATTTGTCTTCAATTGTAAAGGGAACGCATTTATTGTTATTAAACTAATTAACCTTAGCTTGTTACTTAAATTATTTATTGTGTTTTCTCACTTGCCAGATTATAACCAATGGAGTATACCAAAGTATCGAACATCGATCAATGGTGAACAATAAAAAAGAAAGACTTTCAATTGCTACATTTTATAGTCCTAAAGAAGATGCTATGCTAGGTCCTGCACAAAGCTTAATCACTGAACAAACACCAGCACGGTTCAAAAGTGTTGGAGTAATGGAATACTATGAGGGTTTTTTTGCCCAAAAACTTACTGGAAAGTCTTACATAGATGTCATGAAAATAGAGAATCATCATGATTGAAATAAATCTAAGTTTATTTTGTTTGATCTAAGGCACTCTAATAATATCTCATGCTATATATATTTGTAGCCCAATAAATGATGCATCGTTTCTTGGTACATCATAGTGGTTAATATTTTTCAATGTTGTTGTTCATGTACTTGTGCATTCCAATAAAGGATATATGGTGTTGTACCAATATTTGAGAAATTAAATTCCTATTTTATGTTAACTTTTTGTCCGAATTGTAATTTTTTTTAATTTTACTATCTTTGATACATAACGTTTGTTCTCCATAAGATTCAATATATCTCTTTTTTTATATTATTAATATATCATGTTAAAATAACAAATAATTGTAATAAAAGACCGATCAAATCTACAGAACATGTAATTTGAAAAACATCAAAATATTATACCATGGAATTATTATTTAATTTGTGAAATAAATAGTATATAACAAACATCTTGATCTTTTAGAGTTTTTTTTTAATAAAAAAATCATATTTACTCATTTAAACGTTTTTTGAAATTTTTTATAGTTTTAAACACACTCACATTTTCGCAGGCAGTCTATAGCACATGTAAGGACTGTGGAATAGACTAATAAGGCCATTGTGCACATGCTGCCTGGGCAATAGCGGTGAACATTTAAATTGCGGAGTTGATGGCAGCGAAATCGTGAGAAAAAGCATTGCATGCAAAATTATATATGAAATTTTTACGAAGGATAGCTATATATATGATATATCAGATCCTCCAAATAACTTTCACCTTTCTTCTTTTTCTTCTTTCTTATAAAGACAAATTTACACTACCAAAAAAAAGTCTATGGTCACAGTAAAAAGGGTGACCATAGATCTATGGTCACGGTTTTTATGGTCGCAGTTACAATTTTCAAATTATGACACTTTAGGCCACGGTTTTTAACCGTGACCATAGGACAATCTATGGTCACGCATAAAAATCGTGACCATAGCCATATCTATGGTCACGGTTTTGGCTGTGACCATAATCTCTATGGTCACCTTTCCTTAAAACCGTGACCATACCCTTATCTATGGTTACCCTTCCTCAAAACCGTGACCATAGCCTTATCTATGGTCACGGTTTTGGCCGTGGCCATATCTATGGTCACCCCTCCTCAAAACCGTGACCATAGCCTTATCTATGATCACAGTTTTGGCCGTGACCATAGCCTCTATGGTCACCCTTCCTTAAAACCGTGACCATAGCCTTATCTATGGTCACGGTTTTGGTCGTGACCATATGGTCACCCCTCCTCAAAAGCCTTATCTATGGTCACCCCTCCTCAAAACTGTGACCATAGCCATATCTATGGTCACGGTTTTGGCCGTAATCATAGCTTCTATGGTCACCCCTCCTCAAAACCGTGACCATAACCTCTATGGTCACCCGTCTTCAAAACCGTGACTATAGAGCATATGAACACGGTTTTTGCTGTGACCATAAGTTATCTATGGTCACCCTATTTTAACATGGTGACCATAGCCTGTTTTGTTTTATGAGCTTTAATTTTTTTTAAAGCATAATCACATCTCAAATTAATGATAATCACAAAATAAATCTAAGAACAAGAAATGTAAATCATAAAAGTTTCATTATAAACTAGATATGTTTAATTTTTAGTCTAAACAACAGAAATCAAAATAGAGTGTAATGTAACCAATTACATGTAATTAATACCGAGTAAAATCTCTTTTCAAAAAGTACAGAACACATTAAAAAATTACATTTAAATAACTAAAATGTAAGACCCATCCCATGTCATATTTGTATGGAACATATTTTTTTCACATCATGTCTTCCTACTAGCAAAAGAAATAAATATGTTAAAACAAAGCAAAATTGCTTTTGAATATGCACTACGTATGCAGCAAAGTTTAATAAGTCAATTAACTTAAAAATTTCAACCACTAAACAGTAAGGAGTATTTGTCAGTGTTTTAATGAGCCACATAAAAAAAAAATCTTAGTCAAAACTTATACATACATGTCTCTCTTTATGTGAACAACAAAGTCCAATTGATATAGACCTACCTATAACACAAGTGACAAACCTAAATAGTAATTGTTAAAAAAAAATTCTAAATTCTATGTGGTACCAAACTTGTTAGCCTTCAACTTGTTAAAAAAAATGCTTATTTGCTTCACTATAGCTCATCATTTAACGGTTAAATGTTGCATGCACTTAGTGAAAGTATCTTAAGTTTTTTTCCTTGTGAGTGGTGAGGGATCAATAAAGAGGAATTAAATTAATAAAGATGAGCACATGATATAAAAAGTAAAACAACTAAAGTTTAGAACCAAAAATATAATGGTTTAGCCAATCAGCTTAGTAAGTACCAAAAATATAAATGAAAGCAGCATAGCCATTTATTTCCAGCAATAGAAGTAAACCATCACTAAAGCGCTAATAAATGCAACAATAATTTGCTGTCCGAACATAAATTTAAGTCATGAATTGCAGTATATCTTGGCCTTATGTGAATGCTAGAGTAGAATATTTCAGACTAAATTAAAACAAAATTCATTCAAGTGAAGGCATGATATTATTAGTGGAACATCTCAAATGATAAAGCTTATGACTTGCTGTCACAAAACTTTTTTCAATTAAGGGATGAGAAATATAGAAGAAATAGCCATATAAAAAATAATTAGTTTTTTTTTTCTGTATTTGGGCCTTGGCACAATATTTGTGGTGAACAACCAATATCACATTACATAGTTTCAAAATCTTGTATAAAATTAAATACATAATCAAATGGCACTGCAAAAGAACATTGGCAACTCTTGCAAGGAGAAATTAAATGCACATCTAAACAAAGACAAGCAACAATTCAATATTACATTGCAGTATTTGGGCCTTGCCACAAGATTTGGAGTAAAAAAATCAATATCACATTGCAGAGTTTCCAAATCTTGTACAAAATAAATAACAAAATGCCACTGTGAAAGAACATTGGCAACTGCATGGAGAAATTATATGTACATTCATATTTCTAGCATTTTTACATTGCATTTGCTGTACAAGATCACATTTTAATTCATATATATATTTATTGTTCAGCATGCCTTCTTTTTTGTTTAGTAGTTGTTATAATTATAATAGCAACACAGGGATCACAATAATGCTCTATTCTTAAATAAATGCTAAAAATGTGCAGTATATAATTTTTTAGTAGTAATTATAAATGAAATTGTTAAAGGGAAGATTCATCATACCAATTAAACAAAAAAGGTAACAAACTTCTAGTACTATCTTCATATGGGATTATTTTTATAGAGAACTAAGTCATCATCTTACTTAGCTTGATGCATATCTCAATATTTTAGATATTTTTCAATCCATTCTACACTCATCTTACTTATATTCTTCCTTATTTAGACATCAGAATTTTCTGCAAGTACCTTTAATTCATTTATTTACTCAAAAACTGACGTGAACCCACTTCAAAGTTTTTACCACTGTCTATGACCTCTTTATAAAGCCCATTTACACATATACTATCTGTTTTAGTTGTAGGTACATATCAAAATATTTTAATCAAATTGAAAATAAATAAACTCAAAGGACAAAGCTGTTACTTTCTATTCCCCTTGAACGTGTTCTTTTTACTCTCTTATTTTTTTAAGTTCTTATTGCATACCCCACATATATAATATATGCTACTTGTTCTGATATAGTATAGTCTAATATTGTTAATTTATACCCTAATAACCATTACCTGATTATTGTCATGTGGCAAATCCAGAGAAATACTAAACTGAGAGCATAAACTTAAACTAAGGTATGTTGAATATATTTTACCAGGCCGTGGCTAAGAGCTGTGATATATAACTTCTCCCACTTCAATATCAGTCTCCTCCTATGTTCTCTTCTCACATGCAGCTTCCTCTAAACTTTCTCCACCTTAAATACAACAAGTGGATACATGCAAATTAAACTTCTAAATACAACTGATTAAAACTATAAAAACTAGGAAATGAATATGTGCAAACTTAGGCCAATGAAACTTGGTTTCGTTTCTGCCATTCCAATATGCTTACCACTTAATAGCATCAAAGGTATTAAAACCCTATTGCTGAACTTGAAAAAATTTACACGAGCACCCAAACCCTGTTGCTTCTGCTGAACATGAAAAGAGTACACAGGGTGAGCTCACGGTGACAGAGAGCTCGCGGTGAGGCAGAGACACGACGTGAGGGCGACACACGACGCGAAATAGGGAAGCAATAGCAAGCCTTGCGAGGAGGAAAAGAAGCAACGACGACCCTTGGCTCACGCGGTGAAGAGAGACAAAGTTCAGGTCTGCGATGGTGGGATTTTTTCCTTCAGCGATGGTTGTAGCTGGAAGAAAGGAAAACGGCGCAGTGGAGAGAGACTGAGTTGAGCTCCGAAGGAGGTTGAAGAAGAAGAAGAACGAAATGGCCACCACCACACACAGGGTTTCGATGGCTAGCTAGGGATTTTTTTCTTTTTCTTTTTTTCCCTAAGTTACCAGCTGGGACTAATGGGGATTTTAGGAGGGAGGGAAAACGGCCACGTTTTGGTTTTGGGGAGGGATGATAAAAATAAATGAAAAAAATGGGATTTTAACTAAAGAGAAGAAACGACACAGTTTTGGGGATACCTTTAAAAATAAAATTAAAAAAACCATGCCCATAGGGTACTTTAGGCCACCCTCAATAACCGTGACTATAGATACTCTATGGTCACTCTTTTTTAGAAAATCGTGACCATAGATTCTTTTAGGTCACCCCCAAAACCGTGACCATAGATATCTTTAGGTCACCTCCCAAAACCGTGACTATAGATATCTTTAGGTCACTCACCAACACTGTGACCATAGATTCTTTTAGGTCATCCTTTTGAAAAATCGTGACCATAGACCTTTTTAGGCTACCCTCCAAAACTGTGACCATAGACCCCTTTAGGCCACCCCCAAAAATTGTGACCATAGACCCTTTTAGGTCACCCTTTTTTGAAACACCGTGACCATAGACCCTTTTTTGTCACTGTAAAAATCCGTGACCATAGACCCCTTTAGGTCACCCCCAAAACCGTGACCATAGACCTCTTTAGGTCACTCCAAAAAATCGTGACCATAGACCTCTTTAGGTCACCACAAAAAACCGTGACCATAGACCCTTTTAGGTCACCATTTTTTGAAAAATCGTGACCATAGGCCCTTTTTTATCACTGTAAAAAACCGTGACCATAGACCCCTTTAGGTCACCCCCCAAAACCGTGACCATAGACCCTTTTAGGTCATCCTTTTTTAAAAAACCGTGACCATAGGTACTCTATAGTCACCCTTTTTCTAAAAATCGTGACCATAGCCTTTTTTTGTCACGGTAAAAAAATAAATTAAGGGTGTGGCGACATTATTGTTTCGGGGAAGGGACAGCATTAGCACGACAAGTGTGTACAAGTTTTCGAAGATGGAAAACCTAACAAAACACACAAGGTGTTGTATAAAAAAATTGAGTGTGAGTGTTCGATGTGGAATAGTGAGAATATTCTTTGTAGTCATATCTTCTGTGTGAAGAAGTACGAGGGATTGAAATCAATACTGCAAGGTCTTATTTTGAGCAGATGGTGCAAGGATGCAAATGATTGCATATCAAAACTCCTTAAAAGTAAATAGGGTCATCAAGGACGTTTCCTTAGATATGGCGCCCTTTATGGGGCAATGAGTTTGGTTGCCAAACCTGGGTCGGAAGAGGCTGCAGAGTTTGTTCTGGCTAGGGACGGCATTGCGAGTCTCACTGAAGCGCTTTAGTGGAGAGTGTATAAGAGGGTCGGAAGCCAGATTGTCGTCGTTGTCCGGGATCAAGGACCCATTAGTATCGAAAACAAAAGGGGCTCCCAGGAAGGGCAAGCATTCTGAACCGAGCAGCCAATGTGAGACTAGGATAAAGAACAACATTGCACCAACTGTGAGGTTTCTGGTCATACCAAGAGGACCTGCACATGGCACTGAGGACAGGGTATTGCAAGGATTGACAGTGGAGCAGTTCCAAGGTTTGGGGATTCTTCGTCGCATGACCTAAGTGGCCCATCTATAATGCTCCCGGCGGATTATCGTGAAAAAGATGAGGTTAGTTAGCCAAGTTAACTAAATATAAAATGTATATCAGGGTAAGTTTTAAAAATTGACAGCATATGAAGTCCAAAAACAAAAAGATTAAATGCATGTTAAAAAGGGAAGTGAAATAGGAAAAAGGATATGTCAATTGTTAAATTATAAATGTATGATATAAATAGTTCAATATTCTTTAACTTAAGCAATAATATTGGATATAGAAAAAAAATTAGGGACTTACTAGGGAGTTTTGGTAGTTTCTTGCTTTTTATTCTACAAGTACTGTATATATCTTTTTGAAAGTACCATAGTCTTGATAAGTGAAAAACCAGCTCTCTTAGTTATAAATTATTTGAGGCCTTTTGTCTTACAATATTTTTGTTGTTGTTGTGATGTGTCCAAAAATAGCTACTACATTAACTATCTATGTATCTCTATGTAAATACATGAAGTGTTTAATTTATCTTCAATGTACATTTTATACTCAATATATATTCCATACAAATTAGGTAGGTAATTTTTTCATGTATACATAACAGAAATAATCTGGTTGAATAGTGATAAGGTATGTGAATATGGTATGCTGAAATGGCCAGGGCATTCGATCGGAGAACGACGACTCTAGTCATACCATCTCAACTCGTGCGGAGAGGACTACACCATCCATCATTCATGGGTGTAGTAATCCATTTTGTCGCCCCCCCCATGGGTGTTGGAGGTGGTGGGAGAAACTTCTTCCTCGGGGGGCAACATATCGATCAATTTTATGCTTCTCAAACTTGCTCGAGACATATAGGGGAATCTCTTACACATGCTGCCATCCCTAGTGTATCTAATCCCACAAGGTGCACAAATGAAAAATTGTTTGACCAGTAGCTAACATAGGTATGGTTGGAAGATGATAAATATTTGTTGTATTTTGATTATGTCCTTTTTTTCTCGTGACTTGCAACAATTATTGTTTGACCGTCTGATTTATGTTGCCTTAAATAGAATGTCGTGGGTAAGCCTTCGTCCAGAAGAAGACATGGTCACATCCCCAAGAAATGAGAAAGACTGTGTTGAGAGTTAAGCATGTGGTTGACTGTGGTTTTGAACCGGTGTTTTGTTGCAGTGCATGCTAAGTATTAGGGCTTCGTAAAAATCTCTAACTAACATATTGAAGTTGTTGGTTTTCTGACCTTGATTTCCTCATCCAAAGTTAGGGTAATTTCTCCATCTCAGATTGTAGGTCTTAGAATAGAGATCATTGTTGGATGCGTGGTCTTAAAGAATTTTCGATATAATTAACCCGTTCCAAAAAAAATTGGTCATAATCAAAATTCTCACCTTGAGGGATTCCACCACTCATGTCATAAGAAATTTCTTGAGTGTTCACAATTGAGACTTGCATGCCTCCTAAGTGCTGAGTGATGGCACTGATTTGTTGGGACATGACTCTGTTCTGTTGCTACTTCCCAAACGAAGGGTCAATTTGGATAGGGGTGGCAATGGGTAGAGTAAGGTAGGGTTTGAATCCAACCCTAACCCTAGTCGCGGGTTGAAATTTTTATATAAAATCAACCTTAACTCTACCCGTTCTTAACCCGCGGGTACCTAATCCTACTCCCGGGTTAATAAAAAATGCAACGTTATTATATAACTTGATGATAATTTAAAATAGAATTAACTTTTATGTTAAAAAAGCGTATTAAATTATTAATTAATGATCTTTTCTTGGTGGCTAAGGATTTTTTGTATTTAGTGAGAGGTCTTTAATTCAACATTTACTTTAAAATATTTTTATATAATATGTACATATATAGGGTGCAGGTTGGTCGGGTAGGGTTGAGGCTTAACCCGCACCCTACCTGACTCGCACGAGAACCATACTTGTACCCTACCCACTACGGATCGGGTTGGCAATCCTACCCGACCGAGTTGGATCGGGTTGGGTACCCGCAGTTAGGGTACATATTACCACTCCTAAGTACTGATTATTGGTCACCATATCTATCAAATCTAAGGCCTCATTAGTGGTCTTCATGTGCAAAGAATATTCTACAGAATTATCCAATGAAAGTCTCGAGGTTGGAGTGATCCCATCATAAAAAATCTGCAATTGTACCTAATCTGCGAACATGTCTAGAGGGCACTTTCTCACCATGGCCTTGTACCTCTCCCGAGCTTCATAGAGATACTCGCCATCAACCTGTCTGATGTCTAAATATATGTGATGTGTGGAAAACGATCCAACACAAAATTCACCGGCAAGTGTACCGGGTCGCATCAAGTAATAAAACTCACGGGAGTGAGGACGATCCCGCAGGGATTGAAGGATTGAGCAATTTTAGTTTAGTGGTTGATTTAGTCAAGCGAATCAAGTATTAGTTGAGTGATTTTGTATCCAACAATAAGTAAATAACAGGAAATGTAAAGGGAGAGGGATGAATTGCAGAAATTAAAGAGAACGGAAAGTAAAGGTGCTGAATCTTAAAGAACAAGAAATTAAATGACTGAAACTTAAAGTGCAAGAAATGTAAATTATAGTAACTTAAAATGCAAGAAATGTAAATTGCTTGAATGGAAAAGGGGAGTTGAGGATTGAGAATTCAGAATTTCAGCAAGGGAAATTAAATTGAAACAATTAATAAAGCAGAAGATGAAATGGGAGTAACTAGAATTCAAACAGGAAATGAAATTAAATTGCAGTAGGGGTTCACAGAATAACCAAAAAAGAAAATGGGATCTCAGGACTCCAGAGACTAGATAGCAAAATCTAGATCTCAATTGCCTTCCCAGATCCAAGTTCACAAATCAATTAACAAGAAATTAAAGAAGAAGCAGTAAAGGAGATGTAATTGAACTCAATTATGCAGAAGAGAAATTAAAGAGATCTTGAATGGAGATTGAGACAGAAATTCCTCAATTCTTCACACTCAAGACTCATACAAGAAAAGTAAAAATGCTCAAGCAAGAACGAGAAAGAAGAGAGATCAATTCTCCTCCCCAATTCTCTGAAATCTCAGTTTCTAGCTCTCAATGAAGTCTCAAAATTTAAAAATCAAAAGAAGGTTCAAAAGTCAAAAGTAAAGGAAGATGTCCTATTTACATCAAACTATCTCCTATTTATACACTTTCTATTCTTGGATCTTGGGATTTGGATGGGCTTTTGATTTGGTGAAGAAAAGAATTAAATTGGATTTTTAATCCAATTTTCAGCCCATGAGAAAGTAGCTCCCAGGAGGCTGCCCTGCCCTTGTGGAGGGAAGAGCAGGAAATGGTGCGTGCGGCCCTTGTTGCGTGCGTGTGATGCATCAGAATGCTGCCCTGCCCTTGTGGAGGGCAGGGCAGAGTTTTCTTGGTGCGCCAGATTCTGCCCGTGCGCGCTGCTGCTGGCCGAGACTCCCTTGGTGCGCCCAATCTTGTGCGCTGGCCGTGCACCACAAAATGCTGCCCTGTCCTTGTGGAGGGCAGGGCAATGTTTCCAAAAGTGAAGTCCCACGTTCGAAACTCGGTGGAGGCACACGCTGCTTCTTTTTCTTTGGTTTTCTTGGCACCAAAGTAATGCTTAGTTCCTTGTTTCCTCATGGTGCCGTGTTCGATCCAGGGAGAATGAAAGCAAGCCAATTTTTGCTTGATTTTATTGTGCTTGAGCGCTACTCTTTTCTTCTTTGTCCTTGGGTTCGAAACCCATAGGAAGCATTATGAAGCAATTTCTTTTGAATTTTTCTTGGGTGAAGCCCGATATTGCTCTTGAGGAAGGCAGGGCAGAGTTTTTGCTCTCTTTGATCCTTAGCATCAAATTGTGCTCCGCCCTTGTTGTGGGCAGGGCAGTGATACTTTTCATAGTTTGGCTCATTATGTTGCTCTCCTGGAGGGCAGTGTGCTCTCTTGGAGGGCAGTGTTTGCTTCCTCCTTCTATGCGCCACATTCCTTCTTTCCTTGGGCCACGCTTTCTTAAGCCACATTTTTCCTCTTTTCTTCCTTTCTTCACCTACAAGAAACCAAAACAACCATTCAAAGTATCTCTAAACTCATAAGGTTTATAATTCATAAAAAATCAATTAATTCTTGCTTAAACCTCATGATTTAGCATCAATTAAATGGTGGTTGCTTGATTTAAAGAAGTTTTACATAATATACATCTTTCCTCAAAGGTTTACTAAACTTGCTGTTATAAGGTTTACTCTTTAATTACTCCCTTGCTAACTCTTCTTTTCTCATTTTGCTTAACAAGCTTATTATTCTTTGAAGGCTTGGTGTCTAATGTTGCAGTAGTAGCCTTTGGCTTTATTTTTACTCAACATCTTTCCACCATAGACACATGGCTCACTATTTCCTCCTAGGATCATTGATACCCAGCATCTCTTTGGATAACTAAATGTTTTGTATCTAAGTTGCTCTTTATTGTGGACTTTCAATTGGCCATCCCAAATCAGTTGATCTAAGTGACCGGGTTTTGAAATACCCCTCAAAATTTACTTATCCAAGCATATCCTAGTACAAGAACACCACAGGCATGTGTCCTAGGGTCCAAGCTATTGGTGTCCAGCCTTTATTCTTTATTTTTCTTGCCACATTGTTTTTTTTTCTTCCTTTTCTTTCTGTTTTATTTTCTTTTGTTCTCAAGGGTTTTTCTTTATTGATAGGAACCTTTATAACAGCAAGCTAGCTCACATTTCAATGAAATTGATACTATGCAGCAATTATTTCATGAGTTATACATTTAATCAAACACATACACCACCATTAACTTCCATTCTACTTATGCAACATTGGATATTTACTTTCCAATTCAAACAATTCTCTTTTATTCAAGCATATGGGAAACAAAACAACATTCAGCTCGGTGATGGATGACAAGCAAAATGCAGATTTAGCATACTTAATCAAACAACTTCACTTACAACTAGATAAACACTTTAGCAGAATATATAATGGTTTCCATGTTCAAAATAATTCACAGCAGCAAGGATTACGTTTAGATACAACCTCTGAAGTTGCAGCCCTTTGATTCTTCCTTCTGTTGTGTTTTCTTTGAGTTAAGATGCACCATATCTTCAATTGTTGACTCATGTCCTGCATAATTCTCAAAATTGCTTGCTTCTCAAGCCCTTAATTGCATGGTTAGTATGTATAAATTGAGTGTGGCTCTTGGATTTATTTAGGTGTTGGGGACACCAAACTTAATTGCTTGCCACTGCCTCTGATGCAACAAGTTAACCATATGTGAAACCTTGTGTCCTTGCTAAAGGTTATGGAATTAAAGCTAGAAAGCAGTTAAATAGTTGGATAATTTGTTTGATTGCTTAGAGCTATCACTATGTAAGAGGTGAGAATGTGTTTTTAAATGAGGTTTTTGGTGGAACACCAAACTTAGAATCCTTCATTCTCCCTTAAATTGTTTTGGTGTGCAACACCAAACTTAGCTCCTTGCAATGCATACCAATTATTCAACATTTTTATTGAAAGAGCTATGAAAAGAAAACTACCTCAGGTTGGGTTGCCTCCCAACAAGCGCTCTTTTATTGTCACTAGCTTGACATCCTCCATTCTGCTAATCATGAAGATTGAAAATCACAATGCCTTAGCTTGTCTTTCTTCACAGTGAACTTCCTTCCGGTTTCCTCTTTGATGACCTCGATGAATTCCTGTGGAAGGGTCTTAGTCACAATGTAGTGATCAGACAGCTGTGGGGACACCTTCATGGTTTGACTGTTTATCATTACTCTATCCCCTAGTGAAAATCTTCCAGTGGAGATTTTATGCTTTTCTTTAATTCTATCATCTGTCTCTCCTTGTTAGAATTTCTTGTTGTGTTTTTCTTGGCTGGTACTTTCTTTGTCCAAGGTTTTCTTACTTTCCTCTATGATCTTTTTCCATCCTTCCTTCTTTGCAGCATCTTCGTTGTTAGTTGGTTTGTCTTCAGTGGCTCTGGGGAGAGTATTTGCCCTCTTCTCTCCCATTTCTGCAAAGTGCTTCACCAGTTGAGCTATTTGCCCCTCAATTCTTCTAATTGAAATCTCTTGGTTCTTTGTTATCTCCTCTTGGTGTTTCATCATTCTCTCCATTAAGATCTCCAAGTTAGTGATCCTCTGAGAGTCTTGTGAAATTGGTTGGTTGTGGGATGTTAAAGGTTGGAAGGGTGGGTGTTGTGGTGGCATGTAGTGGTTGTTGTTACTATAATGGTGTTTTTGTTAGTTTGTGAAGCTGGGGTTGTTATAATTGAAGTCCCTTGGTTTGTGATTTTGGTACTCGGTCCTTCTCCAGTTGGATTGAGTTTGGAAGTGCCTGTTTTGTGAGTATTGGCCTTGATTGGTATTAGTGGGTGAGTGATGTTGGTTGTTTGTGGTCATGGATTTGCCCTGGTTGAAACTTCCTTTTTCTTGATTTTGAGACTCTCTCATTCTCAGATAAGAATGGGGTCTCCATGGTGGGAATTGGGCATTCACTGCAGCAGATTGCAGGCAATCAACTTTTCTATCTCTCAGCTCCATGTGTTGCTGTGTTTGATGGTGCATTTGTTTGTTCAGGTTCTTGAATGCATTCACTCCTTCAATATTCATCACTTCTTTATCTGAGATTGCATTCTGTGGTTTCTCAAATGAGTGTTGGTTGTTGACTCCTTTGTCATTGAAATTTGCAATTCCTTGGGCAGTTGTTGTTGCTTTGAGTAGGCCATCTGAGAAGTAGTCCACTGCTTTTCTTGTTTTTGGGGTTAATCCTTCATAGAAAGCTCGGAAGCCCACTTTATCAGTTGCTTTCTTGTATCTTTCCCATGCCTTGAAGAGTGGTTCTTCTTCTCCTTGTGTGAATGGATATTCCCCCTCTTCCAGCTTGATGATCTGTCAGGATGAGGAGAATTTGGCCAGAAATTTGGTGACCAAATCGTCCCAACTAGTGATACTTCCTTGGGGAAAAGTTTCAAGCCATTATGCAGCTTCACCCCTTAATGAGAAAGGGAATAACAAGATCTTATAAGTGTCATGATCTAGACCATCAGTTTTGACAGCACTACAAGTCTTCAAAAAAGTGGATATGTGCTGTTGAGGATCCTCCAATGGATTTCTGTCGTAGGAATAATTGTTCTTGATTAGTGTAATGAGTGGTGGCTTCATGTCATGCTATTCTTCATCTGTAGAGACTTCTTTTCCAATGATAGTCTTTCTTCTGACTTCCCTATTTTCCTGTGGCATGCAAACAATTAGGAGGAACAAACAGCAGCATTCTTGAGACTTGAGTGCAGTTAGTTGAGACAAACTCTCAAACAGTTAGTGAGTTGATAGAGGCAAATTTTCAAACAGTTAGTGTGTTAGTCAAAAGTTAAAGAAACAGAAAAGAAAA
>NC_029778.3:73343808-73355391 GCF_000817695.3 Arachis duranensis | reverse complement strand
TTCTATTTTTGGATTTTGGAATTTGGATGGGCTTTTGATTTGGTGAAGAAAAGAATTAAATTGGATTTTTAATCCAATTTTCAGCCCATGAGAAAGTAGCTCCCAGGAGGCTGCCCTGCCCTTGTGGAGGGCAGAGCAGGAAATGGTGCGTGCGGCCCTTGTTGCGTGCGTGTGATGCATCAGAATGCTGCCCTGCCCTTGTGGAGGGCAGGGCAGAGTTTTCTTGGTGCGCCAGATTCTGCCCGTGCGCGCTGCTGCTGGCCGAGACTCCCTTGGTGCGCCCAATCTTGTGCGCTGGCCGTGCACCACAAAAAGCTGCCCTGCCCTTGTGGAGGGCAGGGCAATGTTTCCAAAAGTGAAGTCCCACGTTTGAAACTCGGTGGAGGCACATGTTGCTTCTTTTTCCTTGGTTTTCTTGGCACCAAAGTCATGCTTAGTTCCTTGTTTCCTCATGGTGCCGTGTTCCAAAGTAATGCTTAGTTCCTTGTTTCCTCATGGTGCCGTGTTCGATCCAGGGAGAATGAAAGCAAGCCAATTTTTGCTTTATTTTATTGTGCTTGAGCGCTACTCCTTTCCTCTTTGTCCTTGGGTTCGAAACCCATAGGAAGCATTATGAAGCAATTTCTTTTGAATTTTTCTTGGGTGAAGCCCGATATTGCTCTTGAGGAAGGCAGGGCAGAGTTTTTGCTCTCTTTGATCCTTAGCATCAAATTGTGCTCCGCCCTTGTTGTGGGCAGGGCAGTGATGCTTTTCATGGTTTGGCTCATTATGTTGCTCTCCTGGAGGGCAGTGTGCTCTCTTGGAGGGCAGTGTTTGCTTCCTCCTTCTATGCGCCACATTCCTTCTTTCCTTGGGCCACGCTTTCTTAAGCCACGTTTTTCCTCTTTTCTTCCTTTCTTCACCTACAAGAAACCAAAACAACCACTCAAAGTTTCTCTAAACTCATAAGGTTTATAATTCATTAAAATTCAATTAATTCTTGCTTAAACCTCATGATTTAGCATCAATTTAATGGTGGTTGCTTGATTTAAAGAAGTTATGCATTTTCATTCCAAATCACTTACTTAGGATGCAAGAAAGTGCATAAAAACTAATAAAACAAGTGAAATTAGCTTGAAAAATGGGTATATGATGACCTGTCATCAATATGTCCTTAGTTTAGTCAACCTCTGAGGCAGAAAAAATTTGGTTAAAAACTTACAAACCAAATCCGCCCAGGTTGCTATACTTTCCTCGGGTTGTGTCTTGAGCCACTGACTAACTCGATCCCTCACAGTAAAGGGGAATAATAACAACCGGAAAACATCAGCGGGAATGCCATTGGTCTTGACTGTATCACAAATCCTCAGAAAATTGGAAATGAATAAGTTGGGGTCCTCCTGAGGGCTTTCACTAAGCTGATGATTCTGCTGGATCAAAGTGATGAGCTGAGCCTTCAACTCGAAATTGTTGGCATGCACAACCAGTGGTACAATGCTTCCCACACAATTCCTAGGATTGCGGTTAGTACATGACCCTACAGTTCTACCCCAGAATTCTCTTAATAGGTGGGACACTATTGGGATTATTGACAACAATATGCTCATTATTTTCTACCATACTGACTTTAATTTCCTGTAGCTCTCTGAGCTCTGACTTGTGCTCTGTTTCTCTTATAAGTCCTTTCAATTTCAGGATCGTACAAAAGAGGTTCTTTGTCCTTGTTTTTCTGCATAAACAATCAGAAAACAAGGAAAATTGATATTCTCAACGCCATAGTGAAAAGATCCCCAATAAAGCTCACGAAAGTAAAAGAAAAATAAAGAAGAAAAAATGGCAAAAATTAAAGGGAAAATAAAAAAATGAAATTAAAACAAAGAAAAAGTATAATCTAGGTAATCAATCAACTAGTAGTTGTTAATCACAGTTAATTCCCGGCAACGGCCCCAAAACTTGATGCGGATTTTACAAACCACAACTACCGGCAAGTGCACCGGATCGTACCAAGTAATAAACTCACGGTGAATGACTGTCAATCCCACGAGGATTAATGGACTAATAAAGCAATAATTGATTAATTATTCTAGTTAGAGAAATTGAAATGAGAGTTTTGAATATCAAATAGCATAAAAGACAATGAATTAAGAAAGACAAGCGGTAAATGTGTGAGAAAATACTATGAGAAAAGAGTTACAGCTTCAGAGATGTTTAGATTTCCGTTTTAACATTCAATGTCAGCTACTTTGATCATGCAAAGATTGAGTTTATGGAAAATCCTAGGTGATTGAATTCCTATTCCTAGGCAATTCAATCTCCTCTAATCCAACCAACCGTCAATTCCTTGATCAATCAATTGTGTTAGAAGGTTAAGTTCAAAATTCAATTTATAAAACACACAATCCCTAAAAACCCAAAAATAATCCAATTATATGTCATGTATCACATTAAATAAAGACAATCAAGGAGTTGTAAGAAAAGGGTTTCATGCTTTAATTCTAGTGTTATAACTTTTTCAAGATTCAAAAGAATTTAATTTAGATTAGGGTTATTTTCCAATACACACTAATCCATAAGATGAAAAATGAAACCACTTCTTAAACATAAATCAATGCATTAATCAAGAGTAGAAGAACAAATAATTATTAATCCATCAAAGTAAACAGAGCTCCTAACCATAACAATGGAGGTTTAGTGGCTCATAGTACAGAGAAAATTATAGGAGAGTAAAAGTGTGTGTAATTGAAAGTGCGGAAGTGGAATAGGAGAAGAAGAGATCCCTGCGAAGGCGAATCTATATCCTCTTTATAATCTTAATCCTAATTGATTTAAAACTTAAATTAAAAACCTAACAAATCTTTTTTATTTTGTTATTTGATTTCAAATAAAATCAAAAGCCTTCCGTGTGACTTGTTGTACGCATGGTCCCATTCCATTCAGCGCTATCAGCGCTAAACGCAGAGCTGGTGGCATTTAGCGCCACCCATCCAACAAGCTTGCATGCGATACGAAGTCTTCAACACTAAACGCCAGGTCGTGGCATTTAGCGTCACCTGTCTCGAGAAGAATTGGTTTGTTGAGCTCGTGCAGTCATGCGTACACGCAATAGATGCGTACGCATGAAGTTCCTTGTTGCACTAGTGATGCGTACACATGATGCATGCATACACGTGGGTCCTCCTTTGCTTCTTCATAAAATTTTCACGAAATCTTCATTTGAATGCTACCTGAAATCAACAAAAGGCCACAAAAATTAAAGTAGCATCCATTAGAGTATAATTCACTAAAGTCCTCTAACAAATCAACAGAATACCATATAAATCACATAAAAAAAGATAATAATGATGCTCACGCATCAATTATCTCTCTCAACCCAAACATTGAAAAAACAACAATCTCAAGTGAGTTCTAGACCCAAAAAAGAGGACAAGATTTAGTATGTAATTTTTGATTTGGGCTATTTAGTGTTTGGCTTATTAGTCTGTTTAAGTAAGTGTCGAATGTTCAAATCTCGTCTTGTGCATGCAGTAATTCATTGGTCAGCAACAAACTATTAAGCAAAGCTCAACTTAGCGATGAATTAGTCATTGACCTACCGAATTAAAAGATACAGTAAAAAACTAAAAAAAATTGAAAAAATAATAAAAATTTACTAATCAATAACATGAAGTTTAAAATGTGCAGTTTATAAATTTTGGCTTTGTAATTATTTTAGTATGCTAAATATTTGTTAACTAATTATTATCTAACTTTTGTTACTTCCTAATTAAACCGATGAATGTAATTATAACCAGACACTAATTAAAATGGAAGTTGATTTAATCTAATTGTATAGCTACTCAATAAGAGAAGAGCCTCACTGAGGGTATACCCTTAAATATTATTTTTTCTTTTACATTATAATAAATTTTTATTTTAGTCTTGTTTTATTGTGAAATTAATTGTTAACCCTTCCTTAGTATTTCACGATCTCCGCCCTGTATTCAATGTTGTTAACACTCTAGAGTTTTACTCACAAGAACGAAAAAAAAACTAGGCTTTTGCATAATTGAACAAAGGGGAATAGCTTTGAACATGGAAAAATGAAATGAGAGAGTTATTTGAAGATGGAATGCAAACAATAAGGATGAACTATTACCCTCCATGCCCTGAACCAGAGAAGGTTATTCAGCTCACACCCCCATTCAGATGGCGGTGGTGTAACCATCCTCCTACAAGTTAGTGAAGTTGAAGGGCTACAAATAAGAAAAGAGGGTATTTGAATTCCTGTTAAACCTTTGCCTAATGCCTTCATTATCAACCATGAGGACATCTTGGAGCTACATGCTACTTCTAAGTTCTAACTACGTTTTAGTGACTTGCATGCATTAAGAATCAATGAATTTACAATTTAGGCACGGATCCAGAAGCTTTTAACTCTGGGAGCAAACATTATACATATACTATGACAAAAGATTTAAGTATCTGAAAAAATAATCAATTTTAAAGCAATTTCATTTTACTTACACCTTTTATAGTAGACACCACTTTAGCACTAATACTTTTTTAAAATAAGCATATATTCTCTTTTAACCATTTCCTAATATTATGTACACAAGTGGCTAATGTGACATTGATTAATTCTATGACTCGGAATAAATTAAATGGGATTTTCTAAAGATTTAGTAAAATTTATGTGCTGATTCTCTCAAGAATATAACTCTTAGAAAAGGTTTATATTTTTTTTTTCAGAAAATTTCATCAAGTTTCCCAAGAGATTAATTAGTATAATTTGTCCTAAAATAAAACTATATATTTACTTTTTGGTTACATATGGCAGATTATATCAAATAGGATATACCAAAGCATAGAACACAGAGTAATGGTAAACTCTGAAAAAGAAAGGTTTTCAATTGCTACATTCTATGGTCCAAAGTATGATGCCATAATCGGATCAGCACCAAACTTGATCACGGAACAAACACCGGCAAAATTTAAAATAATTGGAGTAGAGGAGTACTTGAAGAAAATCTTATGTCCTAAGCTGTTCAAGCTGTGATGTTGATGGTTTGATGAACCAGAAGGGATTAAGAGAGGGAGAAAGATAAGTTCTCTCATTCTTGAAGAGAATGAAAAATCCAACTAGAAAACATTAATTGAGTTATTACACCTTATATACTATGTACTCTTTATGTACTCTCACTAAAAAATAATTACAATGGTAAGCCTATTATTGATAAAAAAATAATCTAGGTAACACCCTTCCGCAAGTTAGAATTGTGTAAATCTAACAATCCTAGATTGGAAACATTAGAAAGAAAAGGACCCAGTGACAGAGCTTTGGTAAGAAAATCAGCAAGTTGATCTTTGGAGCGAAGATGAATGAGACCAGACAAATGCTTCTCACGAACAATGTGGCAGTCCACTTCAATGTGTTTGGTTATTTCATGAAAGATGAGATTATTGGCAATGTGAATGGCGGACTGGTTGTCACAAAATAGAGTAATAGACTTTTGAAGCGGCAAACCAATGAAATCCATTAAGAAAGATAACTAACTAACTTCACAAGTGGCAACAGCAAGAGACCTATACTCAGCTTCTGCAGAGGACTTGGCAACTGTAGTTTGCTTCTTATTCTTCCAGCTAATGAGAGAGTTCCCAAACATGAAGCAATAACCAGAAACGGAGCGACGAGTATCGGCGCAGGTAGCCCAATCAGCGTCGGTAAATCCAGTGAGATGCAGATTAAAAGTAGTGGAGACGAAGAGACCAGTTGTAGGTCGCCTTTTAAATATCGGAGTATGCAAAAAGTAGCCTGTAGGTGAGAAGTGGTTGCATAGTCCAAAAATTGGCTCAAACGTCCCACAGCATAAGAGATATCGGGTCTAGTATTTGTGAGGTAAAGGAGTCGGCCAATGAGCTGTGAGTAAACGGTGTTGTCTATTAAAATGGTACCTGATTCCTTTGAAAGTTTCTGACTATAATCAAATGGTGTAGAAAGAGGCTTGCAATCTAGATAACCAAAATCCCTGAGAAGGTCCATGGTGTACTTCCGCTGATAAATGTGAATTCCAGAGTTAGAGCGTGCTACTTCCATTCCCAAGAAGTATTTGAGATTACCAAGATCCTTTATTTTGAATTTGTCATCCAAATTTTGCTTGATGGAATTGATTTCGCCAATGTTATTCCCAGCTAAAACCAAGTCATCAACATATACTAGAATGGCAGTGAAGCTTTCAGATTGTTTCTTGATGAAGAGTGAATGATCATAAAAGAACTGCTTATAACCAGCATCTACAAGAGTCTGAGTGAGCTTAATGTTCCATTACCTGCTTGCTTGCTTAAGCCCATATAGAGACTTTTGCAATTTACAAACCAAACCTGGTTGTGACACAACCAAACCGGGAGGTATCTTTATATAAACTTTCTTGTCCAAATCTCCATGAAGGAAGGCAGTGTTGACGTCCAGCTGTTTCAAATGCCATTTTTTTGCCGCTGCTAATGCTAACATTACTCATAGGGTAGTCATTTTGATAACTGAACTAAAAGTATCACCTAATCACTCCTTGCACTTGAGTGAATCCTTTTGCAACTAGCCTCGCTTTGTGCCTCTCTATGGTGCCATCGGGATTAAATTTTACCCGAAAAACCCATTTGCAACCCACAACCTTTTTGTCTTTTGGGAGTTCAGTGAGACACTAAGTTCTCTTCTGACCTAGAGCTGTCAATTCATCTTATATTGCCTTTCTCCAACATTCATGTGCAGTCACTTCCTCATAAGTGTTAGGTTCTTGATTTGAGGTGATGGCTAGAGATAGTGACTTATATTTTGGGGTTAGTTTATCATATAACAAGTGTTGTGAGATAGGATATAAAGAGTTAGAGTTGGCAAAGTTGCTAGAGTGAACTATATGGATTGTCATACAATGATAGTCCTTCAAATAAGCAGGCAATTTCTTTACTCTTTCAGATTTTTTAGTAATGCAGTCATGTGTGATGTCATAGTGTTGTGATGTAGGTGCATTGTTAGTGTGTGGTATGGTAATGAGTGCAATCTTGTATGAGGAAATTGGTGAGTGCATTGAGCTTGAGAAATGTTCATTTGAATATGTGAGTGTGGTATGTGTAGGTGATTGCAAATGATGTGTGGATGGTGTAATATATTGAAAAAGATTAATGCATTGTGGAGTACAAGTGGATACCACAGAAATGTCAGTTCTAGTGGAATATAAAAATGGAAAATGAGTTTCATAAAAAGTTACATTTCTGAATATGAAAATTTTCTTTGATTTTAAATCAATAAGTCAAAAACCCTTTGTTCCTAATTTAAAACCAAGAAAAGCTATTTTTCTGGCTCTTGGATCTAATTTTGTTCTTGAATTTATTAATGTAGAGGCATATGCAAGAGAACCAAATACTCTTAAATATGAAAGATCAAGTAAGTTACCATACAAAATCTTGTAAGGACTAGCATTATCCAAGTTAGTGCTGGGCAACCTATTAATTAGGTGAATGGCATGAGAAACTGCGTATTGCCAAAAATAATGTGGAATTTCTGATTGAAGTAGCAGGGCTCTAGCAACACCTAAAATATACTGGTGTTTTCTCTCTACAATCCCGTTTTGCTCTGGTGTTTCTACACAAGAAGTTTGGTGTAAAATTTCAGTTGATGCAAAAAGGGATTTTAGAGTGAACTCTGTCAATCCTTATACACTTAACTTATTTTTTAAATTATACTCTGACAAAATTCACAAAATTAATAACCAATTGTGATGCTTCAGATTTGGTTTTCATAAAAAAAACCAAGTGAATCTACTATTGCCATCCACCACAGTCAAAAGATACATATGTCCTTCATTGGAAGGGACAGAAATAGGACCCAGATATCCATATGAACTAAGTCAAAACAATCTTTTATTTCAGTTGTACTAAGATTAAAAGATAATTTCTTTCGTTTTGCAAAATGACATGAATCACAAGGAAGTTTTGAAGCAATACAATCTATAAAAGGATAATATTTCTTCAGAAAAATCAATTTATGTATGGGTATGTGTCCTAATCTAAGATGCCAAATGTTATTGTGCTCACTGTGTGAAAGTGTGGTGGGATGAGTAGTAGTCGTAGTTGCCGCCAATGAAGCTTGCTTTGTTGGAAGAAGGGGAAAGTGAGAGAATTCTGGTTCTCTATTCATTGTATATAACCCTTCTATACACTCAGCAATGCCAATCATCTTTGATGTCGATCGATCTTGTATCACACAACACTTATCATTGATTAACAGTTGACAATGTAAGTTTGAGGTTAACTTTAACACAAAGATCAGTTTAAAATCAAAAGAAGGAATGTGATTGTGCCAATGATGGTGCTAACAATTTTAGTCCCATTTGGCAATATCACATTGATTGGAGCAATATTTTGAAAACTTGCAAAATCTTTTAATACAAAAGTCACATGATCTGTTGCACCGAAATCAATGACCCATAGTGCAGATTTTGGAGTGATAATACTCATAATTCTCGCATTAAAATGTAATGTAATAGTTTTACTTGGAGTGGAAGTCTGAATGGAATTAGTCAAAATTTGATTTGCATTATGAGGTTGTTGCTACACACTTTTGTCTTTGATCAATTCTAACAAGACAAATCTTTGCTCTGGAGTGAACCCAGATCTTAATATTCCAGTTTCTCTTGGAGACAATTGAGCTGGGATTGTTTGTCACTGAGTATATCACCATGTCCCTCAGTGATCACGTGATTGATGGTAGTGTTATGTTGCTGCCGTTGATAAAAATGAAAGGAGTACACATGCTTCTTATAGCATACATCTTCTGTGTGGCCTTGCTTGTTACAATGAGAGCAAGCCAATGTAGCTCCACGACCTCTACAATGGGAGGATATGTTAACCATGTTCGCCATTTTGAGAAATCAATGAATCACAGAGTAGTAATAAGGACTTCTTCCTTCCAACTCGTTGATTGGAACAGCTATGTTCACCAAGAAAGAATCTTGCGAAATAGCCTCTCATCAAACTCAATTGGATGAGTTTGAAGGAAGAGGTAAGAATGGAAAAAGAAAATGTCGAAACAAAAATTAGGGATAGAAAAAAATGGTGAAATTGGATTGGATCTCAATTCATAACTCTTTTTTTAATTGGATTCACAGTTTGGTTGCTCTCCACGCTCACCGCACCATAAATAAAATCTTATGTCCTAAACTGTTCAAACTGTGATGTTGATGGTTTGATGAACCAGAAGGGATTAAGAGATGGAGAAAAATAAGTTCTTCTCATTGTTTAAGAGAATGAAAAATTTCCTTAAAAAATATTTGTTAAATTATTACACCTTATATATTATGTATTCTTTATGTACTCTCACTAAAAAATAATTATAATGATAAATCTATTATTAATAAAAAAATAATCTAAATAACAATACCTAACAGCTTATTAATTGATAACTTTATTTGTACTACTTCAATGTTCCAATGCTTAGGTGTGCCTGATTGAATGCATTGTTACTCAACTAGAATAAGACTGAGCAAGACTCCTGCGGACAAATAATATCTGGAAATATATATTACTAATATTTAAATTTATCCATTAAATTTTGGTATTTATTGTATTAAATTATATATTGTTATACTATTTTCATTGATTTATTACATACAAGAACAAAGAATATAAAAAGATAAAAATCATAAAAAAAACTTGAATTAGTTGTTTTTAATTTAATTAAAAAAAATGCATTTTGAATAAAAAATTGAGTTCTTTTCTTATACATCATGAAATATATTTCCAAATGAATTAATTGATGCACAGATTTGTTTGTGTGTTGGGAGGTACTGTAAATCGGAAAAATGGACTCTCTTTAGTTTTTTTAACACTTGACAAAATTTAATGTAATTTTTTATCTTTGATTTTATAAGTGAGACCAAAAATAGATAAAAAAAAAGAAATAATGAATAATTAGATTAAATATTGCACAACATCCAATTTTTTTTAACGGAGAAGATCCACTCCCGTCAATAGGTGTGTTGGGTGTGTTAAATTTAACCCATTCCCTCATTGCCGCCGCACTCCATCATCCGAAGCTTCATTGAGTCTCCCATGGAGGAGGTCTGGCCTCTCTGCCATTGCCGCACTCGAACAGTTTCTTTCCGGATGATGTTGAGTAAGGATTACGGCGGATTGGAGCCTCAATTCTGAGAAAGATCACCCACTGCTGCTAGTTTCGCTGCTTCATGTGCCAAGGCATTTCCTTTTCCTAAAAATTCAGGTAATGCCACAGTTGTTCATGCTTCCTAGTAGCTCTCATATGTCCCGTTGAATATCTGCCATGGAACTTCTTGCTTTTATTGCTTTACATTAGCTTTTGATTATCATAGTTCTTGTAAATAATTTTAGGGTAATTTTTATAATTATTGATTGTCACCTTAGTATTTAAGGATAATATTATCTAACTTAGTTGATATTGATCACTTTTGTTAAAATTAATAACTTTTTAAGAATTATTTTATTAATAATATTTTTAGAGTATTATTTAACCTCTCTAATATCAAATTGGTATTTATCTCATGAGGAAGTATTATTTTTAGATACGCTATTGTGATCGCATCTGTTGTCGTTGAAGTGAGAAGATGGGAAAAAGAGAAAGGAAGAGACAATATTAATCCCCAACAGTCTATAATTCGAAAAAGATTATCGCTAACTTAATATCAAAAATAAAAAGTGTAGTCTTTTAATTTTTTTTTTCCTTGAAATGGGATTGGGTTTGGGTTTATTGTATTGGACTTTTGGGTAAAAAAAGCCTGATAAACACATAATCCTACCAAATTCTGCCGACCAAATAGTGCAAGTTATACCAAGTATTGAATATGAATTCTTAAGTATTATGTGGGTGAGTGTGTAGCGTGTAACCGTGTTCGTGGTGCGGTTTTGGATCGATTTTGAGCCAAAAATTTATCCGATCCGAATGTTAATTTTATTTGCGATGCGGTTTGGATTGGATGATGTTTTTAAAAATATCCGATCTGATCCGATTCAATTTTAAGCGGTTTGGATTGGATTGGATTTGCGGTTTTGTAAATTAAAAAAAATTAAATACATATAACAAGTCTCAACATCAAATTTTAATTAATTAACAATGACATAACAAGTCTCAACAATATCTTAAAAAGTCAACAATAACATAACAATAGAAATAAAATTATAAGTTAGTTAAAATAAATAAATAAATAACATTTTGAACATAAAATTTTTATTAAATAATAATAATACATGAATAACATAAAAATGTATAACAAATTGAACATGTTATAAGTGTAATTGTAAATATAATAATAAAACAATAATATTATAGTACATTGTGCGGTTTAGATTGGATTGGATTAGTTATGAAAAGTAGATTCGAAAACCGATCTGATCCAGCGATTTCCAAAAAATAGAATCCAATCAAATCTGAATTAGTGCAGTTTTAATCGATTTTCAGTTTGGATTGAATTGGATAAACGGTTTAATTTAAATCGGTTTGAATTTGAATACCCTTAATAGCTTGGGTGTGTTGTGATAACCAGGGACGCATCCAGAAATGTTATCATGGGGGGCCAATAACATATATAATATTAAAAATAT